>NC_140012.1:23686747-23870847 GCF_964263955.1 Coregonus lavaretus | reverse complement strand
AGAGAGAGAGAGAGACCCATGAACAGACCAAAGGTTTATAGGGCCATAAACTGCATCACAGATAACTTCTCCTCCTGGTAATAAAAGCGGCCAGATTTTGTGTTCCATCCAATAAAAGATTTAGCTATGTTTGTCTGCATTCACCTACGTAGAAACAAATGTAATCACCCAAACTACTCGTCTTCTCAAGCCAGTCACACTGTTATTGCGCTCCCTTTAATGGGGTAATCTTCCCTGCAACTTTAATGACTGCCCAGCTAACAACTCTAGGGAGAAAGATAGTTTTTGTAATGTTACCCATAATGTTCTCCGTAATGTTCCCCTAATGTTTGATTGTCCAGCTTTCTGTTAGTTAGGGGAACATTCTATCTATGTTAGAAAAAACCTTCTGAGAACCTTTTAGCATGTTTTGGCGTTAGAGTTAGGAGAACATTCCCTTAATGTCAAACAGAACATACCCAGAACGTGGTTACCATGTTTTCAGAATATACAATATTAATGTTCTAGACATGTTTTATGGGAACGTTGCAAGAACATTCATGTGTTCAGTTTTCTGAGGGCTAGGAGAATATTCCATCAACGTCCCACAAAACATACACAGAACATGGTTGCCATGTTCTCAGAACATCAGATATTAATGTTCTAGACAAGTTTAATGGGAACGTTGCAAAAACATTTCTGTGTATCAGTTGTCAGGACGTCGCCTGAAGGAACCAAAGAAACGTTCTCCCCCCAAATAAATTGTTTAAATATACATCATGCCTTATTACTGTTGCCAAGCCAATCAACGCCCTGATTGGTGAACCACTGATAGCTCTTTGTCTGTTGGCAAGGGATACTCACACAGTGCTTTTAACATACAGTGCATTCAGAAAGTATTCAGACCCCTTGATTTTTTCCACATTTTGTTACGGTACAGCTTTATTCTAAAATTGATTAAATAAAAACAAAAATCCTCATTAATCTACACACAATACCCCATAATGACAAAGCGAAAAACTGTTTTTTTGAAATGTTTGCACATGTATTAAAAATAGAAAACAGAAATACCTTATTTACATAAGTATTCAGACCCTTTGCTATGAGACTCGAAATTAAGCTCAAGGGCATCCTGTTTCCATTGATTATCCTTCAGATGTTTCTACAACTTGATTGGAGTCCACCTGTGGTAAATTCAATTGATTGGACATGATTTGGAAAGGCACACACCTGACTATATAAGGTCCCATAGTTGACAGTTCATGTCAGAGGAATTGCCCGTAGAGCTCCGAGACAGGCTTGTGTCAAGGCACAGATCTGGGGAAGGGTACCAAAACATTTCTGCAGCATTGAAGGTCCCCAAGAACACAGTGGCCTCCATCATTCTTAAATGGAAGAAGTTTGGAACCACCAAGACTCTTCCTAGAGCTGGCCGCCCGGCCAAACTGAGCAATCGGGGGAGAAGGGCCTTGGTCAGGGAGGTGACCAAGAACCCGACGGTCACTCTGACAGAGCTCCAGAGTTCCTCTGTGGAGATGGGAGAACCTTCCAGAAGGACAACCATCTCTGCAGCACTCCATCAATCAGGCCTTTATGGTAGAGTGGCCAGACGGAAGCCACTCCTCAGTAAAAAGCACATGACAATCCGCTTGGAGTTTGCCAAAAGGCACCTAAAGGACTCTCAGACCATGAGAAACAAGATTCTCTGGTCTGATGAAACCAATATTGAACTCTTTGGCCTGAACGCCAAGCCTCACATCTAGCGGAAACCTGGCCTCATCCCTACGGTGAAGCATGGTGGTGGCAGCATCATGCTGTGGGGATGATTTTCAGCGGCATGGACTGGGAGACTAGTCAGGCTTGAGGGAAAGATGAACGGAGCAAAGAACATAGATATCCTTGATGAAAACCTACTCCAGAGCACTCAGGACCTCAGACTGGTGTGAAGGTTCACCTTCCAACTGGACAACGACCCTAAGCACATAGCCAAGACAATGCAGAAGTGGCCTCGGGACAAGTCTCTGAATGTCCTTGAGTGGCCCAGCCAGAGCCCGGACTTGAACCCAATCGAACATCTCTGGTGAGACCTGAAAATAGCTGTGCAGCAACGCTCCCCATCCAACCTGACAGCGCTTGAGAGGATCTGCAGAGAAGAATGGGAGAAACTCCCCAAATACAGGTGTGCCAAGCTTGTAGCGTCAAACCCAAGAAGACTTGAGGCTGTAATCGCTGCCAAAGGTGCTTCAACAAAGTACTGAGTAAAGGGTCTGAATACTTATGTAAATGAAATATATTTCAGTTTTTCATTTTTAATACATTTGCAAAAATTTCTAAAAACCTGTTTTTGCTTTGTAATTATGGGCTATTGTATGTAGATTGATGAGGGGGAAAAAACAATTGAATACATTTTAGAATAAGGCTGTAACGTAACAAAATGTGGAAAAAGTGAAGGGGTCTGAATACTTTCCGAAGGCACTGTATCCTAATGTCATTATTTGGCAACAGTTACAACACACCTTTCACATCTAATTAAAACGAGTTTGTCATTGAAATATGGGAATCTGTAGGATTTTCCCCTTGAGCACGAATTATGACCACATTTCCACTACCTTATCAGTATTTATTAATTCTATATATCTGAGCATCTCAAAGAGAACTCTATCGTCTTTTTGAAATCTACACCACATATACAATGTAGAACAAACGTGTCATTGACAAACTCATTTTAATTAGATCAGATAGGTGTGTCTTAAACCAAGGCCACCAGCACCAATGTCGAATGCCCTAACCACTGTCCCAATAAGGGATTTCTATAGGGCGTGTGCTTATTGGGCCAGTATAGTTAGGCCTTGTCCAGAAGAAACCCTAACTCCTCCTCCCTAGATTAAACAACTTCATAAGTGTAAGAAATAGGGTGACTGCATGTTGAAGTAAATGTCAGCTCTGTTAAAAGTACACTCAAGACAAACTATTTTATTGATCATAGTGATTCAGGATTATCATTAAAACAGCTTAACATGCCCCACCAACATTAGACAACTATAAAGAAAGCCCTCAAAATGGCTGAAATAAGCAAATCAAGTCAATGATGAGACTAGTCAGCTTAACCAATACCAGACATGGACAGGAAGATCAGAGTACTGTGAACCAAGAGGTTGTGAGTTCAAATCCCAGGTGAGAACATGTTGAATAATAATTACTGTATGTTAAAAGCAGTGTGTGTGAGTATCCCTTGCCGACAGACAAAGAGCTATGAATGGATCAGTGGTTTACCCATCAGGGCCTGGATTGGTTTGGCAACAGTAAGGCATGATGTGCACTCTAAAAATAAAAGGATCCTTCAGGATAATTTAAGGTAAAAAAATTAACCTTAAGGTTCCTGTAGGATTATTTAGGATATTATAAGCTTAAAGAAAGAACCTTAAGGGGCCTCCTGAGTGGCGCAGCAGTCTAAGACACTGCATTGCAGTGCGTTAGGCGTCACTACAGACCCGGGTTCGTGACCGGGTAGTCCCATAGGGCGGTGCACAATTGGCCCAACATTGTCCGGGTTAGGGAGGGTTTGGCCGGTGGGGCTTTACTTGGCTCATCACGCTGTAGCGACTCCTTGTGGCGGGCTGGGCTCCTGCAGGCTGACTTTGGTTGTCAGTTGAATGGTGTTTCCTCCAACACAATGGTGCAGCTGGCTTCCGGGTTAATCTGGCGGGTGTTAAGAAGTGCAGTCTTACTCTTCTCAACAAGCAGCGGGTGCTGCCGTGGGCCCCACCCCCGTCCCAAAGCACTCACAGGCGGCCCAGTCCTCGTGCAGCAGTCCCTCCCAGCTGCAGTCAGAGCAGGAGATGTTCACCCCTCCGCGTCCAGACTGCAAATTAATCGCACATGCGGGAAGCCGCCGCTGGCTGATCCCGCCCTGGCTTACATTCAGGGCGGGATGTAAATATAAAATGTTCTTTGTCTAAAATAAATCACTGCACAAAAATAAATCACTGCATTTGACTCACACAACCTCAGTCACTTACTCACCTCATCCACTGTGTGTGTGTGCCTCTCTGTGACATAAGCTAAACATCTAGCTGGCTAGCTCATCATGTCTCAGTCTAAACTGTACACTCAAAAATAAAGAAATGAGTGGGAATCAAACCCCTGAATTCAAAGGCTGGTTGAAGCCGTTTATTGGAGATGATACACGGGCATACTGCCTGTATTGTAAGGCTGATTTCTACGCCAAACTTAGTGATGTAAAAAAACACATGACAACTCAAAAACATACTCAAAAGGCAAAGCCTTATAACAGTTCCACCCAAAACAAGCTGCCATTTATGGTTTAAAAAATTGACTCTGCAAAAAAGGCTGATGCCACCATGGCATTAGCTATCGCTGAACACTGTTCCATGCTGGCATGTGATCACATTGGAGAAGCATGTAGAGCTGCTTTCTCAGACTCCACTGCTGCTACCCACTTCAAAATGCACAGGACAAAGTGCACAGAATGATTAATGGTGTTCCAGCACCATACTTTCTGAAAAAGTTGGTCGCAGATGTGGGTGACCAGCGTTTCAGCCTCCTCCTCGATGAGTCCACGGATGTAAGTGTTTCTAAGTACCTGGGGGTTGTGATAAGGTACTTTAGTGACACCAAGCAGACAATTCTATCAACATTTCTGGGGCTTGTTGAGTTGGAGGGAGGAGATGCCAAATCTATAGCCTGTGCTGTTGTGGCTTTCCTCGAGAAGTGTTGTCTTAAAAAAGAGAAACTCCTGGGAATAGGGACTGACAATGCCTCTGTTATGACGGGGATTAACAATGGGGTCCATAAAGTGCTGAAGGAGGAGTATGGCCTCAAAGATCTGGTTCTTAGTCGCTGTGTGTGCCACTCTCTGCAGCTTGCTGTAAGTCATGCTTCCAATGACACCATCCCCCGTAGTGTGGAGTACTTGGTACGAGAGACTTATAACTGGTTTTCAGTGTCTCCAAAGCGCAGGGAGGCCTACAAGGCCATATATGAGACCATCAACTGTGGGGAGAAACCTTTACAGATAACCAAGGTGTGTGCCACACGTTGACTCTCCATTGAACCCGCGGTTTCACACATTTTGGACCAGTGGGAGGAGCTTAGGCTGCATTTCACAGTCACGAAGTCCACTGAACACTGCTACATGGCTGAGGTTTTATACTCCATGTACAGTGATCCTCAAAACATATTGTATCTGACTTTTTTGAAGTCAGTGCTGGGTGAGGTACAGTTGGCCATCAAGGCTTTTGAGGGAGAGCAAGTAGATCCTCTTAAGCTATTTCACAGCTTGGTTAGCCTGATCAAGTCTGTGAGCAGCAGGGTGCTGAATCCACTGACAAATGTTGATGTACTCAAAGGGCCAATAGATGGATACATCAGTCCCAAACTGTACCTTGGTTACCTTTTTGAGTCAAAGCCAGCTGAGCTCCACCTTGCACCTGAGAATGAAAACAATGTCCGAAAGCGGTGTGTAGCCTTCACCATCTCCCTCACTAATGAGCTGAGGGTGAGACTGCTGGACAACATCGAAGCATTGTTAGTTTTCAATGTGGAGGAAACTCTAAAGCACAATAAGAGCCCTGGAGAAATATAGAAAATAGGGTTACTGAGCACACTACGAGTTCATCCTGTTATCAAAGAGGCTTAGGAGAAGATGAAAGAGATCCCAACAGAAGTTGATGACCAGAAAAGAGGAACAGTATGGTTTTCACACACAAAACCTGTAACATTGCCCCCTGGTGGACTAGCAAGAGTCACCGGGATTCCGAAGTTTCCTTGATCACCTTGTACTCAGACCATTTTGGTAGATAGGCTTGATGAATCCCAGTGTCCAGAAGATTCCTGGTTTCCAGAATAAATTATTGTGAGACCTGAAATTCAGACGTCTACGGTTGTGTCATCTAGAAGATTAACAGTTACAGTCAGGAATGTATCGTCAAGGGAGAACCTTAAAATGTGGTATGCCCATTGCTTACCCATTTCCTGTAGATGTAGCTGCTGCCCCTGAGAGGAGTAAGTGCAACTTACCTGAAAAGCTGACTTCTTTATTCAACTTCGGTAACTCACCTTTATCTGAAGAATGGAAGAGGAGGTTAACTGACAAGATGATGGAACGAAAGTCAAAGCATGCCCTACCCTATGCTTTGACTTCTTTCTCCCCTCTCTCTCCAGATGAAATCTTGTGACTTGTGATGGCCGGCCGCCCAACAACCTGCCCGCTTGACCCTATCCCCTCTTCTTCTTCTCCAGACCATCTCCGGAGACCTTGATAAAGAAATGTGTGAGTAAGATATGACTAAAATATCACACCCTCAGTTAAACTAATAATGTATGACTAATTAGTAGACTAGAGCTTAGAGAATTAATCAAATGTGTTTATATAAGATGCATATTTGCCCAGCAACAGAGTATTTGTGTCTTGTAATTAGGCAAGCAGAAGTGCAAAACGATTGAAACCAATAACAGGAGACCTGTTCCCACACAGGGAGGGGGAGTGAAAAAGGCTTGCAGAATATTGTGAGAACAGCGATAAACTATGTATGGGAGTAGAGAAAAAATGCAGCCTGCCTGAGCAAGGAGTATACTATGATAAGAACATGTGTGTGTGTGTGGGTGTATGTGTGACCTGATGGTCAGGAGAGCAGAGAATAACAACATGAGCTAAACCCAGGTGTGAGTTTACAGGATGTGTACGGTGGAAAAATACAGCCCGCCTAAAGCGGGGTGGGATTTTTCCTCTGACGTCTGTGTATAAAAATATTGTACGTCCATTTTGTGGCAGAGCGCTCTCAATGAATAAACCGACTGACCATTGCAGAATTGGGTCTTTGTTTTATTTATTTAAACTAGAGATTTACAACCTTTGGGAATTATTCAAAGATTTAAGAAGTGTTTGACTTCAACCATTGAGATAACAAAATTCTCGTGACAGACCTTCTCCCTTACCTCACCTCGCTCATCAACTCATCCTTGGCCATGTCCCTTCCGTCTTCAAGAGAGCGAGAGTTGCACCCCTCCTCAAAAAACCTACACTCGATCCCTCCTATGTCAACAACTACAGACCAGTATCCCTTCTTTCTTTTCTCTCCAAAACTCTTGAGCGTGCCGTCTCTAGCCAACTCTCCTGCTATCTCTCTCAGAATGACCTTCTTGATCCAAACCAGTCAGAGACTGCTCTTCTCTGTGTCACGGAGGCTCTCCGCACTGCTAAAGCTAACTCTCTCTCCTCTGCTCTTATCCTTCTAGATCTGTCCGCTGCCTTTCATACTGTGAACCATCAGATCCTCCTCTCCACCCTCTCCGAGTTGGGCATCTCCGGCGCTGCTCACTCTTGGATTGCGTCCTACCTGACAGGTCGCTCCTACCAGGTGGCGTGGCGAGAATCTGTCTCCGCACCACGTGCTCTCACCACTGGTGTCCCCCAGGGCTCAGTTCTAGGCCCTCTCCTATTCTCTCTATACACCAAGTCACTTGGCTCTGTCATATCCTCACATGGTCTCTCCTATCATTGCTACGCAGACGACACACAATTAATTTTCTCCTTTCCCCCTTCTGATAACCAGGTGGCGAATCGCATCTCTGCATGTCTGGCAGACATATCAGTGTGGATGTCGGATCACCACCTCAAGCTGAACCTCGGCAAGACGGAGCTGCTCTTCCTCCCGGGGAAGGACTGCCCGCTCCATGACCTCGCCATCACGGTTGACAACTCCATTGTGTCCTCCTCCCAGAGTGCAAAGAACCTTGGCGTGACCCTGGACAACACCCTGTCGTTCTCCGCTAATATCAAAGCGGTGACCTGATCCTACAGGTTCATGCTCTACAACATTCGCAGAGTATGACCCTACCTTACACAGAAAGCGGCACAGGTCCTAATCCAGGCACTTGTCATCTCCCGTCTGGATTACTGCATCTCGCTGTTGGCTGGGCTCCCTGCCTGTGCCATTAAAACCCTACAACTCATCCAGAACGCTGCAGCCCGTCTGGTGTTCAACCTTCCCAAGTTCTCTCATGTCACCCCGCTCCTCCGCACACTCCACTGGCTTCCAGTTGAGGCTCGCATCTACTACAAGACCATGGTGCTTGCCTACGGAGCTGTGAGGGGAATGGCACCTCCTTACCTTCAGGCTCTGATCAGACCCTACACCCAAATGAGGGCACTACGTTCATCCACCTCTGGCCTGCTAGCTCCCCTACCTCTACGGAAGCACAGTTCCCGCTCAGCCCAGTCAAAGCTATTCGCTGCTCTGGCACCCCAATGGTGGAACAAGCTCCCCCACAACGCCAGGACAGCGGAGTCACTGACCACCTTCCGGAGACACTTGAAACCCTACCTCTTTAAGGAATACCTGGAATAGTATAAAGTAATCCTTCTTCCCCCACCCCCCATAAAAAAATAAATAAAAAAAGGTGGTCGTCCCACTGGCTATCATAAGTTGAATGCACCAATTTGTAAGTCGCTCTGGATAAGAGCGTCTGCTAAATGTTGTAAATATAAATGTAAATGTACTGAGGTATGACACATCTGGAGTTCCTAGAGTGGTGTCTGTTCCTATAGTGAGATATATCACCTCTATATACAAGTGGATTGGGTAGTACTATGTGTAGGCCTATCCCTTATTCCCTTTGAGTTATTCTAAGAAACAGAACAGAAGGGTTAACACATTTCCTGTGTTTGTACATACTATGTTCTTTACCCTGGTTTACTTGTCATGAGGACATGCCTATTTTTGGTAGGGGGAGTGTGTACTACCCTGTTAAATCATGTATTTAGAACTATGGTTTAATAATAATAATAATATGTGGATGTATATTTTGTATACATTTAATCAGATTTGTTTCATTTTCATAAGCGCTACATTTTACTACAGCCTTCGCTGTTAGGCCAATGTTGGTTAAATTATTATGTACTGTTACTTTCCATTTGTTGGGACAGTTTCTGTTCACGTGAAGGGTGTGTGATCATTTTGGCCAATCAAGATGGACTATGGGTGGTTTGCAGAGGGCTTCGTGGGTTTTTCCTTTTGTTGCTGGGACGAGAGTGATAGAGGAAGAAAGGAAATATGCTCTTGTGAAGTGGAAAGACATTTTGTGTACTAAAAATAGTTTGGGTTTAACTGCACTCAACTTTACTCACCTTAACAAAATAAGATTTATAGTTTTATATTTTAGCGAGAGAGTCATCTTAATTTGCTTCCTTTTTATTTATTTATTTTTTACCCCCTTTTTCAATCTTGTCTCATCGCTGCAACTCCCCAACGGACGCGGGAGGTGAAGGTCGAGTCATTAAACATGACCCGCCAAACCGCGCTTCTTAACACCCGTTTCTTGCAGTTGGCAACCAGGTTTGCACACATCTCAGGAGGGATTTTGTCCCACTCCTCTTTGCAGATCTTCTCCAAGTCATTAAGGTTTCGAGGCTGACGTTTGGCAACTCAAACCTTCAGCTCCCTCCACAGATTTTCTATGGGATTAAGGTCTGGAGACTGGCTAGGCCACTCCAGGACCTTAATGTGCTTCTTCTTGAGCCACTCCTTTGTTGCCTTGGCCATGTGTTTTGGGTCATTGTCATGCTGGAATACCCATCCATGACCCATTTTCAATGCCCTGGCTGAGGGAAGGAGGTTCTCACCCAAGATTTGACGGTACATGGCCCCGTCCATCGTCGTAGTAGTTGGCAACCAGGTTTGCACACATCTCAGGAGGGATTTTGTCCCACTCCTCTTTGCAGATCTTCTCCAAGTCATTAAGGTTTCAAGGCTGACGTTTGGCAACTCAAACCTTCAGCTCCCTCCACAGATTTTCTATGGGATTAAGGTCTGGAGACTGGCTAGGCCACTCCAGGACCTTAATGTCCTTCTTCTTGAGCCACTCCTTTGTTGCCTTGGCCATGTGTTTTGGGTCATTGTCATGCTGGAATACCCATCCACGACCCATTTTCAATGCCCTGGCTGAGGGAAGGAGGTTCTCACCCAAGATTTGACGGTACATGGCCCCGTCCATCGTCCCTTTGATTCGGTGAAGTTGTCCTGTCCCCTTAGCAGAAAAACACCCCCAAAGCATAATGTTTCCACCTCCATGTTTGACGGTGGGGATGATGTTCTTGGGGTCATAGGCAGCATTCCTCCTCCTCCAAACACGGCGAGTTGAGTTGATGCCAAAGAGCTTGATTTTGGTCTCATCTGACCACAACACTTTCACCCAGTTCTCCTCTGAATCATTCAGATGTTCATTGGCAAACTTCAGACGGGCCTGTATATGTGCTTTCTTGAGCAGGTGGACCTTGCGGGCGCTGCAGGATTTCAGTCCTTCACGGCGTAGTGTGTTACCAATTGTTTTCTTGGTGACTATGGTCCCAGCTGCCTTGAGATCATTTACAAGATCCTCCTGTGTAGTTCTGGGCTGATTCCTCACCGTTCTCATGATCATTGCAACTCCACGAGGTGAGATCTTGCATGGAGCCCCAGGCCGAGGGAGATTGACAGTTCTTTTGTGTTTCTTCCATTTGTGAATAATCGCACCAACTGTTGTCACCTTCTCACCAAGCTGCTTGGCGATGGTCTTGTAGCCCATTCCAGCCTTGTGTAGGTCTACAATCTTGTCCCTGACATCCTTGGAGCGCTCTTTGGTCTTGGCCATGGTGGAGAGTTTGGAATCTGATTGATTGATTGCTTCTGTGGACAGGTGTCTTTTATACAGGTAACAAGCTGAGATTAGGAGCACTCCCTTTAAGAGTGTGCTCCTAATCTCAGCTCGTTACCTGTATAAAAGACACCTGGGAGCCAGAAATCTTTCTGATTGAGAGGGGGTCAAATACTTATTTCCCTCATTAAAATGCAAATCAATTTATAACATTTTTGACATGCGTTTTTCTGGATTTTTTTTGTTATTCTGTCTCTCACTGTTCAAATAAACCTACTATTAAAATTATAGACTGATCATTTCTTTGTCAGTGGGCAAACGTACAAAATCAGCAGGGGATCAAATACTTTTTTCCCTCACTGTATACGTTTCTCAATTATTAATCATAATGCGTGTGTGTGTGTGTGCGTCACCCTGAGCCCTTCTCATGTCTCTGTCCTCCATACTGTTGTCATAATCACTGCAGCTGATAGCATAGCACATACTCAACTTTTACATGATGATAATCGACGCCATCAATCAATGTCATTTTAACTACAAACAGAATTGTTAGTCTAATTCACACTAATAACTTTTTTACACCATTGTGCCTACCCAGACCATAATTTGCTGGCTTGGATATTTTCTTCTCACATTGTTAAACCATCACATTTTCAGCAGCATAACAAGACCATCTCTAGTCTGCTCCTCTGACCTCAGTCCCAATAATCCGTCATGACATTTCTCCTCTCCACATTTTATTTTTTAAGGAGTCATGGCACGGCATGATAAAAAAATAACGGCAGCCGCTTGCTCATGTTGCAGAAGTACAGGAAATGCAGAAGAGGTTTGGGAGGCAAGGGTTAAAAAATATGCCCAGATGACACCAAAAAATGAAGACCCAACCAAAATAGCCAAGGTAACTGCATACAAATAATGGCCCATATTCAGTCAGTGTGTCAAAGTCAAACCGCTGATCCCGGATCAGTTTTTAAGATCATAAATAATATTGTATGGACAGGTGGGGACCTGATACAAGATCAGCACGCAGATGCTTTGTGAATACGGAACAGTTTGCCTTTTTCTATAGACTTTGATCGTTTTTGATGCTGTATGTATCAATATATGATCATATTTATTTTAGATTTTTAGTTTGAGACTGGTGAGGATTCCTTCAGTCAGAAGTTACATGTTGAAAAGATGCAGGTGGAGTGCCAAAAAAGGGACCGAACATAAGTTCCCTACAAGACAAAATGAAAAGGACTGAAAAAGAGAGAACATTTTATGAAACAAGGCACCAAGGACATCTTAAAACAGTATCCAGCACTCCGTTTGTCAGCCATTGTAAGTAGACAAAAAGTCTGATAGAAAGAAATTGTAAAAAACACAACTAATGTAACATAGCCAAGTATAGTCATCTGAATCCAAGATATATTGATGATGCATTATAAACAAATTTACTCAGATTTCCTCCGAGATGAGATGTGGACCGATGGATGTGGACAGAAACATTCTGTCCGGATTTGGCGCAATGGCCGACAAAATCATTGCAGAAATGGAGAGGAGGGGTATGGCTGTGGAGTTGCTGAATCTCTACAAGACTGCACTTCTCTCACACATGGAGGAGGCTCACAAAGTTTTTTTTAAATCAATGTTACTGCATGTAAAATGTACCCTTAAAAGAATGCATCCGTTCTAATTCTATTGATTCTAATGCATCCTTTTTATTACACACCCACCAATTTAAGGTCTGAAGATCACTGCAGCCATTTTGCTCCTCCCCTACCTCTTCAAAGAAGATCCAAGTGGGCTGTATGTCACAGACAGGGTATGTATTTCCCAGAAGAGAAATAAATAAATGCATAGTTAGTAATACTGTAATGTGTACTGTGCTCAGTTGTTAATTTACTGTTTGAAATATGACTTGAGTAATCTTAATTTAAATTTGTTTTACTTCTTACAGTGTGTAAAGTTCCCATCACCTACCATAAGAATAGAGGGGAATCCCTTTGCGGATGAGAGCCAGGGGACATCTCCATGGGATTGGGAGTGGCAATGAGGGTCCATTTCCTTTTTAATATTGAGTATGCAGCATCAGTGAAAAGCACTGCTGGTCATTCAGAAATGTGTTCTGGGAATTGATGAGGGGGATAAATTACCAACAAATGTTGTACGAATGGCAAACTTTTTGCTGTAGAGAGCGATAAGGGAGATTTCTGTAACTTTTAAAGTCAATAAAATGAATTTGTGAATTCACAAGTTTGCCACTCAATGTTATTTGTATTATTATTGTTAATATTATTATTATTATTATTCATAATATAATACATGGGACATAAGGTTCCTATAGGAACCTTAACGCCCTAAAAGGTTCCTCAGGGAAAAGGTTCCTGGAAGCACCTTTAGGGGTTCCGCTGGTGTTGCAATCTGAGGAACCCCTAAAGGTGCCTCCAGGAACCTTTTCTTTTTAGAGTGTGTAATTAAACAGTTTTTTGGGGGGAGGGGGGATGTTTCTTTGGGACAATCAGGTGACATCCTGACAACTGATACACAGAAATATTCTTACAACGTTCCCATGAAACGTGTCTAGAAAATGTATATCTTATATTCTGAGAACATGGCAACCATGTTCTGTGTATATTTAGTGTGATGTTGATGGAATATTATCCTAACCCACAGAAAACTGGACACATGAATGTTCTTGCAACATTCCCATGAAAAGTGTCTAGAGAATGTAAACTCAGCAAAAAAAGAAACGTCCTCTCACTGTCAACTGCGTTTATTTTCAGCAAACTTAACATGTGTAAATATTTGTATGAACATAACAAAATTCAACAACTGAGACATAAACTGAACAAGTTCCACAGACATGTGACTAACAGAAATGGAATAATGTGTCCCTGAACAAAGGGGGAGTCAAAATAAATCAAAAGTAACAGTCAATATCTGGTGTGGCCACCAGCTGCATTAAGTACTGCAGTGAATCTCCTCCTCATGGACTGCACCAGATTTGCCAGTTCTTGCTGTGAGATGTTACCCCACTCTTCCACCAAGGCACCTGCAAGTTCCCAGACATTTCTGGGGGGAATGGCCCTAGCCCTCACCCTCCGATCCAACAGGTTCCAGACGTGCTCAATGGGATTGAGATCCGGGCTCTTCGCTGGCCATGGCAGAACACTGACATTCCTGTCTTGCAGGAAATCACGCACAGAACGAGCAGTATGGCTGGTGGCATTGTCATGCTGGAGGGTCATGTCAGGATGAGCCTGCAGGAAGGGTAGCACATGAGGGAGGAAGATGTCTTCCCTGTAACGCACAGCATTGAGATTGCCTGCAATTACAACAAGCTCAGTCCGATGATGCTGTGACACACCGCCCCAGACCACGACTCGTCAGGTGAAGAGCACTTTTTGCCAGTTCTGTCTGGTCCAGCGACGGTGGGTTTGTGCCTATAGACGACGTTGTTGCCGGTGATGTCTGGTGAGGACCTGACTTACAACATGCCTACAAGCCCTCAGTCCAGCCTCTCTCAGCCTATTGCAGACAGTCTGAGCACTGATGGAGGGATTGTGCGTTCCTGGTGTAACTCGGGCAGTTGTTGTTGCCATCCTGTACCTGTCTCGCAGGTGTGATGTTCGGATGTACCAATCCTGTGCAGGTGTTGTTACGTGGTCTGCCACTGTGAGGACGATCAGCTGTCCGTCCTGTCTCCCTGTAGCGCTGTCTTAGGCGTCTCACAGTACGGACATTGCAATTTATTGCCCTGGCCACATCTGCAGTCCTCATGCCTCCTTGCAGCATGCCTAAGGCACGTTCACGCAGATGAGCAGGGACCCTGGGCATCTTTCTTTGGTGTTTTTCAGAGTCAGTAGAAAGGCCTCTTTAGTGTCCTAAGTTTTCATAACTGTGACCTTAATTGCCTACCGTCTGTAAGCTGTTAGTGTCTTAACGATCGTTCCACAGGTGCATGTTCATTAATTGTGGTCCTCTGTAGCTCAGCTGGTAGAGCACAGCGCTTGTAACGCCAGGGTAGTGGGTTCGTTCCCCGGGACCACCCATACACAAAAAAAAATATGTATGCACGCATGACTGTAAGTCGCTTTGGATAAAAGCGTCTGCTAAATGGCTTATTATTATTTATGGTTCATTGAACAAGCATGGGAAACAGTGTTTAAACCCTTTACAATGAAGATCTGTGAAGTTATTTGGATTTTTACAAATTATCTTTGAAAGACAGGGTCCTGAAAAAGGGACGTTTCTTTTTTTGCTGAGTTTATATCTTATGTTCTGAGAACATGGCAACCATGTTCTGTGTATGTTTGGTAGGACGTTGATGATATAGTCAGCTAACCCTCTGAAAACTGGACACATGAATGTTCTTGCAACGTTCCCATGAAACGTGTAAAGAACATTCATATCTTAAATTCTGAGAACAGGGTAACCACATTCTGGGTAAGTTCTATTTGATATTAAGGGAATGGTCCCTTGAAAACATTCCTTGCACATCACAGGAACATTCCTATGAAAACGTTGGCTAGTGACCTAATAAGACTCTTAAGGGAACGTTCTCTAAAGTTGTGGGAACATTTGTTTTTAACTGGGTGTAACCACCTATGCAACTACAAAGTCTACAAATGCATGAATGACTTCCAGTAATGAAATTGTGGACAATTAAAAGTATGCTTCCTGTAGGCTACTGTGCTGGTACAACCAGAGGCCTGAATCCCTCCCAAACACTATTGGTCATTTTTCCTTCCATTTGGACATTATGAAGTCATCTGATCATATTATACACATACTTGTTTACTCAGTCACAGAACACACAAATGCCTGGCTATTGCCAAAAGGTGAGAACTCATCATTGTTATCAGCTCATCTCGTTGTAGATCATTGTGTCTGGCTATGACTTTATTTCCCACGCCCCCATTACCTGCAGAAACACAGCTCATGCATCAATATGACAAGTCAAGAGGACAGACCATTGGATTTAACGTTACTTAGTTCTTCTGTCTTAACTTTTGTGTGTGCCTTGTTCGTTCATGCATAAGTCCGTGTGTGTGCGTCAGAACATTGTTATCGTACACCTGGGGCACGATGTCCTTATCTATTAGGTTAAATGCATAATAGCAGGTTTAAAGTCTGATTACTGACCACCAGTATATCTCATCAGCTGTTTCTGTTGTGCTCTTTGTGTGTATTTATTTTTTCATTAAAATGTTTGTTGGCTTGGAGGATAGATTACACAGAAGCAAAGTTGACATCCTTGTAAAAAAATGAAAGATTTAGATCTATACCGTGTTTTCAACCGAAGCTGTGTCATCACGGCTTATCTATCTTGGGTTTACAGTGCAAAAAGGTGGAACGGCCCATATACTGCATGATGCAAAACATCTATATGGTCAGGGTTAACCATTACTTCACCCCAAAGTTAGAGGTTGACACACCTCCACACAGTTCACCTGTTTAGTGAAGTACTGTGTTGTGTGTGTGTGTGCCTTCGAGTTTCTCCAAAATTGGTTGAGGATTACTTGTCCTTGTCTGCCCTCTAATGGACTATCGATGTTGCATACCGTTCTAATAAGCAATTTCTGAAGCCATATTTGAACTGCTAATAACCTATTTTTGACCACAGGTTAATTTATTAATGAAAATAATCAACACATTTTCACACAGGTATGTGAATAATACAGTCGTAACTTTTTATCCTAATGACAACACGCTAGTCACAGTGATTCGACAGAAAAAGTGATCTTGAACACAATGAAACTTCAAACAGTTTCCTAACATAAGAAAACAGACAGTACTATATATATGTTAGTCACAAATAAAACATGGTATTAACAATGCATAGAAACCTAATTATGTTTACAAGGTCACTGCATGATGAAAGTACTTGACTATTGACAACAGTGCATGTTCATATCTTGTCTATTAGTATGGATAACATGTGTTTTAATGATAAAAAAAAGGGGGTTTGAACCTCATAGTAATCATCAATAACTGTTACAAAGATTAATAAATGGTCATTGGTCAACATTAGACTGAAGGAGTAGGCGTTACCAGGGCAGTATCATCAGAGTGAATTGTGCGATGGGTTAGACTAGGCATATATTGGCATTAAAACACACATTTATAATAATATCAACAATATCTACCTCACCTGTCATAACGAAAAAATAAATAAATAAATAAATCAAAAGTATTAATAAAAACATAATTTAGGAAGGTTTGTTGTCCTTTGTTTCAGTATTCCCTACAGCAGTGTCTTATTAAACTTACTAGACTTCTGCTATCTTAAATAATCTTAAATAAACCATCAACCTTTAATCCAACTTAACCTTGACCCTTTTCTTAACTTAAATAATTAACTTTTCCTCATTCACATTCCAACTGAAACCTACTTAATGCCATCTTAAGACTTATATTACCACATTCCAACCCCCAGGTTACACCTTTACATAATCACTCCTTCCACTGCTCCCTGTGCTTGTTTACTTCCTCCTTCCTCCCCCTTTACCTCTCCTCTCTAGGCTCCTTCCCACCTTCCCTCCCAACCCCCACTCTTCCCAACACTGCCTCTTTCCAGGTGGAGGTCTAGGAGCTGATGATCTGTCCAGACCAGGTCTCATGCTTGGTTCCTGGGGCCAAGTGGGTGATGACAACCTCCATTGCCTGGATCTTCTGGTTCTTGGGGGGGATGGAACAGACTTTGTACGTGACCTCGTCACCTTCCATCGGCACGTATTCTCCATCGATACTAAAAAGGGAGAGGGGGAGAAAATTATTATGAGAGAATCCAGGCCTCTCTAGGACATTAAAGTCTATAAATATATGATAAAGCAATAAGGTGGATTGTGATTATAAAATATGATATTAGGTACAACGCATATTGGCATAACACTTCTCAGTCCCAAAGTGTGTTGTAGATTATTATTTAATCTTAATGCTTCAGAATCACTCACTCAGAGATGTGTACAAATATGTCCTCTCCACCGTTGGAGGGCTTTATAAAGCCATGACCCTGGGACCTGTAGAAGGTCTTACACACACCTTTATACACTGGGCCTGATCTGGCCCGCACCGTACTGAGAAAGACACACAGGAGAGAAACAAACAACATTAACCCATGCAAGCTATTCTCAGGGCTTGCATCCAAAATGGCTCCCTAGTCCCTGATAGTGACCAGAGCCTCATAGATCACACTCAAGGCTATGTACAAACACACACACACTCACTCACTCTACCACCACAGATTATTCCTACTCACGCTGAGTATGTGCGGGTGCGTTTGGTGGGCAGAGGGCTGGGCAGCTCGCCTGGCATCAGGGGGGGTTTCCTTTCCCTCTCCCACACCCGACTTCCCTCCCTGAGGAAGGGGAAGGACAGGGAGAGAGGGGTGCGTGGGGAGCTCAGCGGCCGTGGGGGATCGGAAGGGGACGAGGGGTCTGAATCAGCCATCTCTGTGGGGCTCCCCCTGGGGGTGTGGAGCTCTGTGGGAGAAGCTGCCTCAGCCTCGGGTGGGTCACAGCTGGGGAGACAGACCTAGACTGCCTGCATGATAAGGGTGATGGGTGGTGTGTCTGTGGTGGTGGTGGTTCAGGATGCGTCTGGAAGGCGGGATAATGGCGGAGCTTGGTGGTTTCCTGGAGAGAGCGAGAGAAGAAAGTAAGAAAGAAATAAACTCAGCAAAACAATAAAGTCCCTTTTTCAAGACCCTGTCTTTCAAAGATAATTTGTAAAAATGTCCCATGCTTGTTCAATGAACCATAAACAATTAATGAACATGCACCTGTGGAACGATCGTTAAGACACTAACAGCTTACAGACGGTAGGCAATTAAGGTCACAGTTATGAAAACTTAGGACACTAAAGAGGCCTTTCTACTGACTCTGAAAAACACCAAAAGAAAGATGCCCAGGGTCCCTGCTCATCTGCGTGAACGTGCCTTAGGCATGCTGCAAGGAGGCATGAGGACTGCAGATGTGGCCAGGGCAATAAATTGTTGTTGCCATCCTGTACCTGTCCGTACTGTGAGACGCCTAAGACAGCGCTACAGGGAGACAGGACGGACAGCTGATCGTCCTCGCAGTGGCAGACCACGTGTAACAACACCTGCACAGGATCGGTACATCCGAACATCACACCTGCGGGACAGGTACAGGATGGCAACAACAACTGCCCGAGTTACACCAGGAACGCACAATCCCTCCATCAGTGCTCAGACTGTCCGCAATAGACTGAGAGAGGCTGGACTGAGGGCTTGTAGGCCTGTTGTAAGGCAGGTCCTCACCAGACATCACCGGCAACAACGTTGCCTATGGGCACAAACCCACCGTCGCTGGACCAGACAGGACTGGCAAAAAGTGCTCTTCACCTGACGAGTCGCGGTTTTGTCTCACCAGGGGTGATGGTCGGATTCGCGTTTATCGTTGAAGGAATGAGCGTTACACCGAGGCCTGTACTCTGGAGCGGGATCGATTTGGAGGTGGAGGGTCCGTTATGGTCTGGGGCGGTGTGTCACAGCATCATTGGACTGAGCTTGTTGTCATTGCAGGCAATCTCAACGCTGTGCGTTACAGTGAAGACATCCTCCTCCCTCATGTGGTACCCTTCCTGCAGGCTCATCCTGACATGACCCTCCAGCATGACAATGCCACCAGCCATACTGCTCATTCTGTGTGTGATTTCCTGCAAGACAGGAATGTCAGTGTTCTGCCATGGCCAGCGAAGAGCCCGGATCCCAATCCCATTGAGCACGTCTGGGACCTGTTGGATCGGAGGGTGAAGGCTAGGGCCATTCCCCCCAGAAATTTCTGGGAACTTGCAGGTGCCTTGGTGAAAGAGTGGGGTAACATCTCACAGCAAGAACTTGCAAAACTGGTGCAGTCCACGAGGAGGAGATGCACTGCAGTACTTAATGCAGCTGGTGGCTACAGCAGATACTGACTGTTACTTTTGATTTTGACCCCCCCTTTGTTCAGGGACACATTATTCAATTTCTGTTAGTCACATGTCTGTGGAACTTGTTCAGTTTATGTCTCAGTTGTTGAATCCTGTTATGTTCATACAAATATTTACACATTAAGTTTGCTGAAAATAAACGCAGTTGACAGTGAGAGGACGTTTCTTTTTTTTCTCAGTTTAGAGAGAGAAATATATGAATAAATCCGAAAGACTGCAAAACAATAACAAGTGGGACAACAACACAATAAGACGCTCAGTGAAATAACAATAAGAAAGTCAGTGTTGGGGAGTAGTGAACTAGGCCACATGTAGTTCAACTAGTAATATAACTACATTTTGCAGAAGCTTGGTGGGAGTTGAAATACATTAAATCTTGGTATTGTTTTCAATAGTTAATTACTTTTCTGCCATGTACCGGTGTAGCTAACTACCACAGGAGGTTGGTGGCACCTTAATTGGGGAGGACGGGCTCATGGTAATGGCTGGAGCGGAATTAGTGGAATGGTATCAAATACATCAAAACACATGGTTTCCATGTGTTTGATGCCATTCCATTTACTCCGTTCCAACCATTATTATGAGCCGTCCTCCCCTCAGCAGCCTCCACTGTAATAGTAACTACTGGAACCAGTGGTGGAAAAAGTAGTCTATTGTCGTGCTTGAGTAAAAGTAAAGCTACCTTAATAGAAAATGACTCAAGTAAAAGTGAAAGTCACCCAGTAAAATACTTATTGAGTAAAGTCTATCTGGTTTTAAATATACTTAAGTACAGTGGTGGAAAAAGTACTCATACTTGACTAAAAGTAAAAAGTTTCATACTTGAGTAAAAAGTAAAAGCTATACATCAAATTCCTTATATTAAGCAAACCAGATGGCACAATTTTCTTTTTTCTTTACGGATAGACAGGGGCACACTCCAACACTCAGACATAATTTACAAAAACGCAGTATTTGTGTTTAGTGAGTCCGCCAGATCAGAGGCAGTAGGGATGACAACGCATTATATTGATATACAGTGCATTCAGAAAGTATTCAGACCCCTTCACTTTTTCCCAAAACATTTTACGTTACAGCCTTATTCTAAAATGGATAAAATTCATTTTTTTCCAATCAATCTACACACAATACCCCATAATTACAAAGCAAAAATAGTTTTTTTTGCCAATGTATTAAAAATAAAAAAACGAAATACCTTATTTACATATGTATTAAGACCCTTTGCTATGAGACTCGAAATTGAGCTCAGGTGCATCCTGTTTCCATTGATCATCCTTGAGATGTTTCTACAACTTGATTGGAGTCCACCTGTGGTAAATTCAATTGATTGGACATGATTTGGAAAGGCACACACCTGTCTATATAAGGTCCCACAGTTGACAGTTCATGTCAGAGGAATTGTCCGTAGAGCTCAGAGACAGGATTGTGTCAAGGCACAGATCTGGGGAAGGGTACCAAAACATTTCTGCAGCATTGAAGGTCCCCAAGAACACAGTGGCCTCCATCATTCTTAAATGGAAGAATATTGGAATCACTAAGACTCTTCCTAGAGCTGGCCGCCCGGCCAAACTGAGCAATCAGGGGAGAAGGGCCTTGGTCAGGGAGGTGACCAAGAACCCGATGGTCACGCTGACAGAGCTCCAGAGTTCCTCTGTGGAGATGGGAGAAACTTCCAGAAGGACAACCATCTCTGCAGCACTCCACCAGTCAGGCCTTTATGGTAGAGTGGCCAGACGGAAGCCACTCCTCAGTAAAAGGCACATGACAGCCCGCTTGGAGTTTGCCAAAAGGCACCTAAAGGAATCTCAGACCATGACAAACAAGATTCTCTGATTTGATGAAACGAAGATTGAACTCTTTGGCCTGAATGCCAAGCGTCACATCTGGAGGAAACCAGGCACTGCTCATTACATGGCCAATACCATCCCTGTGGGGATGTTTTTCAGCGGCAGGGACTGAGACTATTCAGGATCGAGGGAAAGATGAACGGAGCAAAGTACAAAGATCCTTGATGAAAACCTGCCCCAGAGCGCTCAGGACCTCAGACTGGGGCGAAGGTTCACCTTCCAACAGGACAACGACCCTGAGCATACAGCCAAGACATCGCAGGAGTGGCTTCGGGACAAGTCTCTGAATTTCCTTGAGTGGCCCAGCCAGAGCCCGGACTTGAACCCAATTTAACATCTCTGGAGAGACCTGAAAATAGCCGTACAGCGACGCTCCCCATCCAACCTGACAGAGCTTGAGAGGATCTGCAGAGAAGAATGGGAGAAACTCCACAAATACAGGTGTGCCAAGCTTGTAGTGTCATACCAAAGAAGACTCAAGGCTGTAATCGCTGCCAACGGTGCTTCAACGAAGTACTGAGTAAAGGGTCTGAATACTTATGTAAATGTGAATCCGTTTTTTTATTTCTTTTTTATACATTTTCAAAACAAATTCTAAACCTGTTTTTGCTTTGTCATTATGGGATATTGTGTGTAGATTGATGAGGGAAACAATGTAATCAATTTTAGAATAAGGCTGTAACTTAACAAAATTTGGAAAAAGTGAAGGGGTCTGAATACTTTATGAATGCACTGTATGCATGAATTGGACCATATTGCTGTCCTGCCTGAGCATATGAAACGTAACGAGCACTTTTGGGTGTCGGAAAAATGTATCAGAGTAAAAAGTACATAAAAGGTACATAAAAGACATACCCCAAGAGTGGAGTAAAAGTAAAAGTTGTCAAAAATGTAATAGTAAAGTACAGATACCCAAAAAAACTACTTACAGTGCCTTCAGAAAGTCAAGCCTAAATAAGTTCAGGAGTAGAAATGTGCTTAACAAGTCACATAATGAGTTGCATGGACTGTGTGCAATAATAGCATTTAACATGATTTTTTTTATGACTACCTCATCTCTCTACCCCACATACAGATAATTGTAAGGTCCCTCAGTCGAGGGATTCAACCACAAAGACCAGGGAGGTTTTCCAATGCCTGGCAAAGAAGGGAACATATTGGTAAATGGGTCAAAATAAAAAAGCAGACATTAAATATCCCTTTGAGCATGGTGAAGTTATTAATTACACCCAGTCACTACAAAGACACAGGCGTCCATCCTAACTCATTTGCAGGGAGGAAGGAAACCGCTCAGGGATTTCACCATGAGGCTAATCGTGACTTTAAAACAGTTAGAGTTTAATGGCTGTGATAGGAGAAAACTAAGGATGGATCAACAACATTGTAGTTACTCCACAATACTAACCTAATTGACAGAGTGAAAAGAAGGAAGCCTGTACAAAATAAAAAATATTCCAAAACATGCATCCTATTTGCAACAAGGCACTAAAGTAATACTGCAAAAAATGTGGCAAAGCAATTCACTTTTTGTCCTGAATACAAAGTGTTTGATGTTTGGGGCAAATCCAATAAAACAAATTACTCTCCATATTTTCAAACATAGTGGTGGCTGCATCATGTTATCATTAAGGACTGGGGAGTTTTTCAAGATAAAAAAAGAAAGTGAATGGAGGCTGGAGGTAAACACAGACAAAACCCTAGAGGAATACCTGGTCAGTCTGCTTTCCACCAGACACTGGGAGATGAATTCACCTTTCAGCAGGACAATAACCTAAAACAAGGCCAAATCTACATCGGAGTAGCTTACCAAGAAGACAGTGAATGTTCCTGAGTGGCCGAGTTACAGTTTTGACTTAAATCTACTTGAAAATCTGTGGCAAGACCTGAAAATGGTTGTCTTGCAATGATTAACAACCAATTTGACCGAGCTTGAAGAATTTTGAAAAGAACAATGGGCAAATGTTGCACAATCCAGGTGTGGAAAGCTCTTAGAGACTTACCCAGAAAGACTAACAGCTGTAATCGCTGCCAAAGGTGCTTCTACAAAGTATTGACTCAGGGGTGTGAATACTTATGTAAATTAAATAGTTCTGTATTTAATTTTCAATAAATGTGCTACAATTTCTAAAAACAAGTTTTCACTTTGTCATTATGGGGTATTGTGTGTAGATGGGCGAGGGAAAAAACTAAGACATTTTGGATTCAGGATGTAACAAAACAAAATGTTGAATAAGTCAAGAGTTATGAATACTTTCTGAAGGCACTGTAAGTAATAATTTCAAGTATGTTTTACTTAAGTACTTTACACCACTGACTGGAACTACACACAACTGTTTTTGCAAAAATAAAATAAAATATGGGTGAAATAGGCAAGAATTTCCTTTCTTTTTCTGCCTCAGACCTGCCTAATTTTCACTTGAATTATAGTTCTTTTTTAATAGACTAAATTACACATTCTGTCAACATCTGACTCCAGAGTGATATGTTCTTGCAATTTGTAGTCTTTGACATTTCAAATTTAGATATGATAATTTTGTACAAAGTAGTTTGGATGTAGTGAACTGTTTTTTTCAAAGTAACTTTAGTTAAGTAAACAATATTTTTCTTAAGTGTACCTTAACTTCTTCCAGTTTTGAAGTAATTGGTAGCTTGGTAAACTATATTTTCAGAGTAGCTTCCCCAACACTGAAGAAAGTGATTTGGTTTAAAGCACCAGCACTGATGTCACTGGCTTTGAAAACATCCCAAGACTGTCTATATAATCCAGCAATGCCGAGCAGAGCCTTAGCTCAGATATTTAATACATTATTATCATATTACACCCCCCCCACCCAAACTGAGGCAGTGCAACCAGCAGATAACTTTGACTGAAAAAGCCCTAGACAATATTCAATTATTTTGCCATTGAGAGAATCATTGTCATTTTGAGACCTATTACAATAGCCCTCCCCTCTTAGAGACTGCATACTGATGTATTTCTATGCAGTGTTGGGGAGTAGTGAACTACATGTGGTTCAACTAGTAATTAAACTACATTTTGCAGTAGCTTGGTGGTAGTTCAACTAAATTCAAATCTTGGTAGTGTTTTCAGTAGTTAATTATTTTTTTTGCCATGTAGCAGTAACTTAATACTGGAACTACCCCGTGTAGCTCAGTTGGTAGAGCATGGTGTTTGCAACGCCAGGGTTGTGGGTTTGATTCCCACGGGAGGCCAGTATGAAAAAATTTATGCACTCACTAACTGTAAGCCGCTCTGGATAAGAGCGTCTGCTAAATGACTCAAATGTAAAAAAAAAAACTACAGAATAAAATATGGTGAAGTAGGCAAGAATTTTCTTTTTTGGTATCAGACCTTAATTCTCATTTGAAACATATACAGTGCCTTGCAAAAGTATTAATCCCCCTTGGCGTTTTTCCTATTTTGTTGCATTACAACCTGGATTTCATGTAATGGACATACACAAAATAGTCCAAATTGGTGAAATGAAAAAGTGAAATGAAAAAAATAAACTTGTTTAAAAAAATTATACAAAATAAATAACGGAAAAGTGGTACGTGCATATGTATTCACCCCCTTTGCTACGAAGCCCCTAAATAAGATCTGGTGCAACCAATTACCTTCAGAAGTCACATAATTAGTTAAATAAAGTCCACCTGTGTGCAATCTAAGTGTCACATGATCTCAGTATATATACACCTGTTCTGAAAGGCCCCAGTCTGCAACACCACTAAGCAAGGGGCACCACCAAGCAAGCGGCACCACGAAGACCAAGGAGCTCTCCAAACAGGTCAGGGACAAAGTTGTGGAGAAGTACAGATCAGGGTTGGGTTATAAAAAAATATCTGAAAATTTGAACATCCCACGGAGCACCATTAAATCCATTATTAAAAAATGGAAAGAATATGGCACCACAACAAACCTGCCAAGAGAGGGCTGCCCACCAAAACTCGCGGACCAGGCAAGGAGGGCATTAATCAGAGAGGCAACAAAGAGAACAAAGATAACTCTGAAGGAGCTGCAAAGCTCCACAGCGGAGATTGGAGTATCTGTCCATAGGACCACTTTAAGCCAGACACTCCACAGAGCTTTACGGAAGAGTGAACAGAAAAAAGCCATTGCTTAAAGAAAAAAATAAGCAAACACATTCGGTGTTTGCAAAAAGGCGGGAGACTCCCCAAACATATGGAAGAAGGTACTCTGGTCAGATGAGACTAAAATTGATATTTCTGGCCATCAAGGAAAACGCTATGTCTGGCGCAAACCCAACACCTCTCATCACCCCGAGAACACCATCTGTTTTTCAATCGGTAAGGACTGGGAAACTGGTCAGAATTGAAGGAATGATGGATGGCGCTAAATACAGGTAAATTCTTGAGGGAAACCTGTTTCAGTCTTCCAGAGATTTGAGGTTCACCTTCCAGCAGAACAATGACCCTAAGCATACTGCTAAAGCAACACTTGTGTGGTTTAAGGGGAACATTTAAATGTCTTGGAATGGCCTAGTCAAAGCCAAGACCTCAATCCAATTGAGAATCTGTGGTATGACTTAAAGATTGCTCTACACCAGCGGAACCCATCCAACTTGAAGGAGCTGGAGCAGTTTTGCCTTGAAGAATGGGCAAAAATCCCAGTGGCTAGATGTGCCAAGCTTATAGAGACATACCCCAAGAGACTTGCAGCTGTAATTGCTGCAAAAGGTGGCTCTACAAAGTATTGACTTTGGGGGGGGAATAGTTATGCACGCTCAAGTTCAGTTTTTTTGTCTTATTTGTTGTTTGTTTCACACAAGGAAATATTTTGCATCTTCAAAGTGGTAGGCATGTTGTGTAAATCAAATGATACAAACCCCCAAAAAGTCCATTTTAATTCCAGGTTGTAAGGCAACAAAATAGGAAAAATGCCAAGGGGGTGAATACTTTCGCAAGCCACTGTATTTTTTGTGTTTTAATAGGCTTAATTGCACATTCTGTGAACATCTGACTCCAGAGTGATCTGTTCTTGCTAGTGCTGAGCGATTAACCGAAATTGTGTTAATTTTTTCCGACATCGGTTCAATTACTTGAATTCCATTTAGTTTGTTTTTTTGTGAGCCCAAAGCACTGTTTCTCTAGAAAAATTAAATAAATCACGAGAGAAATCAAGTCAAGAACTATGTGGGACGCTGGGCTGAAGGGAGTTGTAGTTTTCATTAAGCAAATATTCAACCTAGTTCAGCACAGAAACGTGGCAATTATCTACAATGCCCATAATCCGTTGTGCTGGTTCTTTCCGGCTCCGACAGAGATGGAAACACTTTTATGCTTGCTATGTTAGGTTAGATACACACCGACTGCATGAGAGAGGAATGTACACAACACAAGGAGGTGAGGGATAGAGACAGTTCGTGAAAGTAGGCCTATGCCTTATCTACTTTGAAGAACTAGTAAAATGACTGTCAGACAGCTCTGCAGCATACTTAGGCAGACTAGCCTAGCTAAATAGGATGATGTCTACCCAATGTGGACTTGACAGAGACAATGGAATATTTACAACATTTTGGCAATTGAATGTTCACTATTTTAGGCTTTGGAATTTATTTAAAAAGCATATTTTTTTACTTTTTCAAAGTAGCTTTGGTTAAGTAAACTATATTTTTATTAAGGGTAGCTTAACTTCTTTCAGTGTGAAATAATTGGTAGTTTGGTAAACTATGATATCAGAGTAGCTTCACCAACACTGTTTCTATGTAAAAGATAAATGAGTGAAATGTGTGGGACTGCATCCCTAGGGCTGCTCTCTCTCTATGTGACAATTGGCACCATCTAAATATAGCTGCCTGCATGGTGGAGTAGAGCAGAGTCTGCCCTTTATTGACTGGAGGGTCAGGGTGGAGACAGGGTGGCGACCAGGGTTTAGGGAGGAGGGTTCAGGGCGGTAGGGAACCGTAATGATCCAATAAAGAGGAATAGGCACTCTTTATTCTTTATTGGTAAGAGGCAGTGTAATCTCTTATCCCAAAACTAATTTAAGAGAAAGGGATTAATAAAATGTCCCCCATCCATGTGTCAAAGAAAGGTGGCAGGTTTTATCCTGATGACAACATCACAGAGGCTGGTGGAATGTTGACTTGATGGTGAGTACACCACAGGAGGTTGGTGGCACCTTAATTGGGGAGAACGGGCTCGAGCTCATGGCTGGAGCGGCATCAGTGGAATGGTATCAACTACATCAAACACATGGTTTCTATGTGTTTGATGCCATTCCATTCGCTCGGTTCCAGCCATTATTATGAGCCGTCCTCCCCTCAGCAGCCCCCACTGGTTTACACACATCTGTTGTCACAGAAAAAAATATGGTTTGAAAACTAGTATGAACTATTGGCTATTACATACATTGACAACAAGTCCTTTAATCTAACAATACAGTTAATCCATCTTATGTGTCTCATTTGATATATACCGCTTGTAAAAGTAGTGAGTGACTGTAAACCTATTAAAGAGATAATGGGATTATTATAGGCTGTAAAATTATATTTGCCTAGTTTTGGAGCAGTGTAAACACCAGGGCGGCCGGGCTCCTTCAACTAGACAAAGGCTGTCTCAACTCGCCCTGCACTTCCCAAAATCTGCAGGGCACTGTGGCTGCTTGTCCTCAGCATTATCAGCATGTGAGACACGTAAATATTCAGTAGGCTACACACAGACAGTCACACTCACGACGCTGCTCTTTTTTGGCGGCCTTTGTCTAATCCCTTTTAACTTTAAATACCCTTAGTTGTCTAATTGCGATTTAACATGTGGTGTCTTGACTCTCACTCACTCCCCAAATCAAACCTACTGGCATCTTGATTCCAGAACATTCTTATGTGAACCAGCTGAGACAACAGGAGAATACATCGATCGCTCAAAATAAGGTAGAAACTGCACGAGACTAAACAGTTTAAAGGCTAGGCTACTCATCACACAATACATATTTATCCAAATAAGTTTACATAGAATATAAAAATGTCACCTGGATGGTGGTAGCTAAGTTGTTCAAAAATAGCTCCTATAAGAAAATATTTATAGCCTAAAGCGCACTATCAAAATGTAGGCTAGCCGCTATTGATAAATCGAGCTCTTACCTTAAAATGTTAAGCTGTTTTCGGTCAAATGTGTTGATGTCTTGACTATTAACTGTTATATAACGATAATTATATAATGAAATATCAATAAAAATACACAGATGTGGAGAGAATACCTATCGGCTGTTATGTGGATTCGCTGCACAAGCTGGTCTATCTGGGGAAAGGGAAAAGAACAGAGAGAAGGGCGGGGGTACTAGTGATGCGAACGATTCGTTCTTTTTGAACGACTCTTTTTACTGACTCGAGAGTCATGATTCGTTTTTCCGTGGGACTCGTTCAGTTTAGTAGTTCGTTTGGAATGGTGGCAGCAATGTTTTCTATAGCAAGATTAATTCGCGCTCCTCCGGCTCAGCCAATTGTACACCGCAATTCGGGGCGTTTCTTGATATGGGCTTCCTTGATTATCAGGTAACGCCCCTTGATGCCCGCCATTTGTCAGTCCATTAATATCAAGAAACGCCCATTGGTGCCTGCCATTGGTCGGTCGATTGATACCTGCCATTGGTCAGTTCAATCTGTTTGTATCAAGGAGCCTTCCGTAAATCTTATGTGTCATGTGCTGAAAACAACTGGTGTAGACTTTACCTTGAAATGCTTGCTTATGAGCCCTTACATTTTAGTCATTTAGCAGAGGCTCTTATCCAGAGCGACTTACAGTTAGTGAGTGCATACCATCTTTTTTTGTTGTCATAATGGCCCCCCGTGGGAATCGAACCCACAACCCTGGCGTTGCAAACGCCATGCTCTACCAACTGAGCTACAGAGTTTAAAAATGATACAAATAAAATAGTAACACGAGAAATAAAATACAGAAGAATGGAGCTACAGTACATACAGGGAGTACCAGTACCAGATCACTGTGCAGAGGTATGAGGTATTTGAGGTAGATATGTACATGAAGGCAGGGTAAAGGGACTAGGCATCGGGATATATAATAACAAGGTGAACCTTTGCCCCAGTCTGAGGTGCTGTGCGCTCATCAAGGATCTCTCTGTACTTTGCTCTGTTCATATTTGCCTCGATCCTGACTACATTTACATTTACATCATTTAGCAGGCGCTCTTAACCAGAGTGACTTACAAATTGGTGCATTCAACTTATTATTTTTTGTGGGGGGGGGGGGGGGGGGTAGAATGATTACTTTATACTATTACAGGTATTCCTTAAAGAGGTAGAGTTTCAAGTGTCTCCGGAAGGTGGTCAGTGACTCCGCTGTCCTGGTGTCATGGGGGAGCTTGTTCCACCATTGGGGTGCCAGAGCAGCAAATAGCTTTGACTGGGCTGAGCGGGAACTGTGCTTTCGTAGAGATAGGGGAGCTAGCAGGCCAGAGGTGGATGAACGTAGTGCCCTCGTTTGGGTGTAGGGTCTGATCAGAGCCTGAATGTAAGGAGGTGCCGTTCCCCTCACAGCTCCGTAGGCAAGCACCATGGTCTTGTAGTAGATGCGAGCCTCAACTGGAAGCCAGTGGAGTGTGCGGAGGAGCGGGGTGACATGAGAGAACTTGGGAAGGTCGAACAACAGACGGGCTGCAGCGTTCTGGATAAATTGTAGGGGTTTAATGGCACAGGCAGGGAGCCCAGCCAACAGCGAGTTGCAGTAATCCAGACGGGAGATGACAAGTGCCTGGATTAGGACCTGTGCCGCTTTCTGTGTAAGGTACGGTCGTACTCTGCGAATGTTGTAGAGCATGAACCTGCAGGATCGGGTCACCGCTTTGATGTTAGCGGAGAACGACAGGGTGTTGTCCAGGGTCACGCCATGGTTCTTTGCACTCTGGGAGGAGGACACACTAGTCTCCCAGTCCCTGCCGCTGACCCACAGCATGATGCTACCACCACCATGCTTCACCGTAGGGATGGTGCCAGGTTTCCTCCAGACGTGACGCTTGGCATTCAGGCCGAAGAGTTCAATCTGGGTTTCATCAGACCAGAGAATCTTGTTTCTCGTGGTCTGAGAGTCTTTAGGTGTCTTTTGGCAAACTCCAAGCGGGCTGTCATGTGCCTTTTACTGAGGAGAGGCTTCCAACTGGCCACTCTACCATAAAGGCCTTATTGGTGGAGTGCTGCAGAGATGGTTGTCCTTCTGGAAGGTTCTCCCATCTCCACAGAGGAACTCTCAAGCTCCATCACGTTCTTGGTCACCTACCTGACCAAGGCCCTTCTCCCCCGATTGCTCAGTTTGGCAGGGCGTCCAACTCTAGGAAGAGTCTTAGTGATTCCAAACTTCTTCCATTTAAGAATGATGGAGGCCACTGTATTCTTGGGGACCATCAATGCTGCAGAAATGTTTTGGTACCCTTCCCCAGATATTCTTTAAATTTTTAAATAATGGATTTAATGGTGCTCCGTGGGATGTTCAAAGTTTCAGATATTTTTGTATAACCCAACCCTGATCTGTACTTCTCCACAACTTTGTCCCTGACCTGTTTGGAGAGCTCCTTGGTCTTCATGGTGCCACTTGCTTGGTGGTGCCCCTTGCTTAGTGGTGTTGCAGACTCTGGGGCCTTTCAGAACAGGTGTGTATATATACTGAGATCATGTGACAGATCATGTTACACTTAGATTGCACACAGGTGGACTTTATTTAAGTAATTATGTGACTTCTGAAGGTAATTGGTTGCACCAGATCTTATTTAGGGGCTTCATAGCAAAGGGGGTGAATACATATGCATGCACCACTTTTCCGTTATTTATTTTCTAGAATCTTTTGAAACAAGTTATTTTTTTCATTTCACTTCACCAATTTGGACTATTTTGTGTATGTCCATTACATGAAATCCAAATAAAAATCAATTTAAATTACAGGTTGTAATGCAACAAAATAGGAAAAACGCCAAAGGGGGATGAATACTTTTGCAAGGCACTGTAACTCTTCAGCTATCCCTAGCTACAAACCTCACAATCTTAAAACATGATCTCTACCAGTGATGTAGTGGTAAACTCTGATCGCCGTCCTGTGTGAATTAAGTAACTGTCCCTATACTTTTAATGCATATTGCCACAAAAGGTGGATAAACCCTCAAACAAACTGCGTTTACCCTCCACTACACCACTGATCTCTACTGTATAGAAATATAAATATACATATATAAAACACTACTTAAAAGCACTAGTTCTGAGATTCGTGGTGAAGCAGGAGCAGGAAAATGCACTCACCTACCTGGCATTAAATCAAATCAAATTTATTGGTCACATACACATGGTTATTGCGAGTGTAGCGAAATGCTTGTGCTACTAGTTCCGACAGTGCAGCAATATCTAGCAAGTAATATCTAACAGTTCCACAACAAAAACCAAATACTCACAAATCTAAGTAAAGGAATGGAATAAGAATATATAAATATATACAGTCGTGGTCAAATGTTTTGAGAATGACACAAATACTAATTTTCACAAAGTCTGCTGCCTCAGTTTTGATTATGGCAATTTGCATATACTCCAGAATGTCATGAAGAGTGATCAGATGAATTGCAATTAATTGCAAAGTCCCTCTTTGCCATGAAAATGAACTTAATCCCCAAAAAACATTTCCACTGCATTTCAGCCCTGCCACAAAAGGACCAACTGACATCATGTCAGTGATTCTCTCGTTAACACAGGTGAGAGTGTTGACGAGGACAAGGCTGGAGATCACTCTGTCATGCTGATTGAGTTAGAATAACAGACTGGAAGGTTTAAAAGGAGGGTGTTGCTTGAAATCATTGTTCTTCCTCTGTTAACCATGGTTACCTGCAAGGAAACACTTGCGTCATAATTTCTTTGCACAAAAAGGGCTTCACAGGCAAGGATATTGCTGCTAGTAAGATTGCACCTAAATCATCCATTTTTTGGATATACAAGAACTTCAAGGAGAGAGGTTCAATTGTTGTGAGGAAGGCGACAGGGCGCCCAAGAAAGTCCAGCAAGCACTAGGACCGTCTCCTAAAGTTGATTCAGCTGCGGGATTGGGGCACCACCAGTGCAGAGCTTGCTCAGGAATGGCAGCAGGCAAGCGTGAGTGCATCTGCACGCACAGTGAGGCGAATAATTTTGGAGGATGGCCTGGTGTCAAGAAGGGCAGCAAAGAAGCCACTTATCTCCAGGAAAAACATCAGGGACAGACTGATATTCTGCAAAAGGTACAGGGATTGGACTGCTGAGGACTGGGGTATAGTCATTTTCTCTGATGAATCCGCTTTCCGATTGTTTGGGGCATCCGGAAAACACCTTGTCCGGAGAAGACAAGGTGAGCGCTACCATCAGTCCTGTGTCATGCCAACAGTAAAGCATCCTGAGACCATTCATGTGTGGGGTTGCTTCTCAGCCAAGGGAGTTGCCTCACTCACAATTTTGCCTAAGAACAGAGCCATGAATAAAGAATGGTACCAACACATCCTCCGAGAGCAACTTCTCCCAACCATCCAAGAACAGTTTGGTGACGACCAATACCGTTTCCAGCATGATGGAGCACCTTGCCATAAGGCAAAAGTGATAACTAAGTGGCTCTGGGAACAAAACATTGAAATGTTGGGTCCATGGCCAGGAAACTCCCCAGACCTTAATCCCATTGAGAACTTGTGGTCGATCCTCAAGAGGCAGGTGGACAAACAAAAACCCACAAAATCTGACAAACTCCAAGCATTGATTATGCAAGAATGGGCTGCCATCAGTCAGGATGTGGCCCAGAAGTTAATTGACAGCATGCCAGGGCGGATTGCAGAAGTCTTGAAATAGAATGGTCAACACTGCAAATATTGACTCTTTGCATAAACTTAATGTAATTGTCAATAAAAGCCTTTGACACGTATGGAATGCTTGTAATGATACTTCAGTATACCATAGTAACATCTGACAAAAATATCTCATAACACTGAAGCAGCGAACTTTGTGAAGACCAATACTTTTGACCACGACTGTAGATGAGCAACGTCATTATCAAAGTGACATAGGCTAAGATGCAATAGATAGTATAGAATACAGTATATACAGTGAGGGAAAAAAAGTATTTGATCCCCAGCTGATTTTGTACGTTTGCCCACTGACAAAGAAATGATCAGTCTATAATTTTAATGGTAGGTTTATTTGAACAGTGAGAGACAGAATAACAACAACAAAATCCAGAAAAACGCATTTTAAAAATGTTATAAATTGATTTGCATTTTAATGAGGGAAATAAGTATTTGACCCCCTCTTAATCAGAAAGATTTCTGGCTCCCAGGTATCTTTTATACAGGTAACGAGCTGAGATTAGGAGCACACTCTTAAAGGGAGTGCTCCTAATCTCAGTTTGTTACCTGTATAAAAGACACCTGTCCACAGAAGCAATCAATCAATCACATTCCAAACTCTCCACCATGGCCAAGACCAAAAAGCTCTCCAAGGATGTCAGGGACAAGATTGTAGACCTACACAAGGCTGGAATGGGCTACAAGACCATCGCTAAGCAGCTTGGTGAGAAGGTGACAACAGTTGGTGCGATTATTCGCAAATGGAAAAACAAAAGAACTGTCAATTTCCCGTGGCCTGGGGCTCCATGCAAGATCTCACCTCGTGGAGTTGCAATGATCATGAGAACGGTGAGGAATCAGCCCAGAACTACACGGGAGGATCTTGTCAATGATCTCAAGGCAGCTGGGACCATAGTCACCAAGAAAACAATTGGTAACGCACTACGCCGTGAAGGACTGAAATCCTGCAGCGCCCGCAAGGTCCCCCTGCTCAAGAAAGCACATATACAGGCCCGTCTGAAGTTTGCCAATGAACATCTGAATTATTCAGAGGAGAACTTGGTGAAAGTGTTGTGGTCAGATGAGACCAAAATCGAGCTCTTTGGCATCAACTTAACTCGCCGTGTTTGGAGGAGGAGGAATGCTGCCTATGACCCCAAGAACACCATCCCCACCGTCAAACATGGAGGTGGAAACATTATGCTTTGGGGGTGTTTTTCTGCTAAGGGGACAGGACAACTTCACCGCATCAAAGGGACGATGGACGGGGCCATGTACCGTCAAATCTTGGGTGAGAACCTCCTTCCCTCAGCCAGGGCATTGAAAATGGGTCGTGGATGGGTATTCCAGCATAACAATGACCCAAAACACACGGCCAAGGCAACAAAGGAGTGGCTCAAGAAGAGGCACATTATGGTCCTGAAGTGGCCTAGCCAGTCTCCAGACCTTAATCCCATAGAAAATCTGTGGAGGGAGCTGAAGGTTCGAGTTGCCAAACGTCAGCCTCGAAACCTTAATGACTTGGAGAAGATCTGCAAAGAGGAGTGGGACAAAATCCATCCTGAGATGTGTGCAAACCTGGTGGCCAACTACAAGAAACGTCTGACCTCTGTGATTGCCCAAAGTGGGCAAGCCTATTCCCCCTCAGGAGACTGAAAAGATTTGGCATGGGTCCTCAGATCCTCAAATGTCAAATGTTTATTTAAATTAACCTGGAAAATTACTCAATATCACCCTCTTGTGGCGAAGAAATATAATACACCTATGATGTACCACATATTTTCCTATACTAACAAAACCAGGCTAATATGCTGGCTGGTGCTCATGAGTTTATCAAACATATACTTTATACATTTGTCATAAATTACCTGCAATGATGGGACACACACAGTATGGATGAATGATCAGTAGTCGACGGGATATAAATTGCACTCCTAAAAGAAGATGCATTTTCGAGTTAGCTACCAACTTGAAAGATGGAACTTTAGCTAGCATAAAACCCACATGGAAAACTGAGATTCGGCAAATAACATAGTGGCTTATCTGAAGCCAAACCAACAACAGTAGTTACTAATAACATAAATTGCTAATGTACGATGTAAAAGGTGGATTTTATGATGTCATGTCAAGTTTATACATTCATATTATTTTATTATTATTTATATTAATATCCCGGGACCATTCCATTTTCTACTCAACCACAGCAATTCTCCATAAATCTGCTGTGGATATTTATTCTTCTTTGATGAGGTTTAATGGCAGTTGGCATCCAATAAATGTTGCATTACCGCCACCTACTAGACTAGAGCATAACTCCCTTATACTTTGCTTTAAAAATAATAATAATAAAACATTCAGTAAAAAAATATATTATAATAACACTAAACTCACAAAACATTTTTTTTTTTTTAATAATACCATACTCCACTTTTTTAATCTATTTAGTCCTACTTCAGGCCAACAGCCTGAAAGGATGGGACACCGCAACTGAACACACCTTGTAACTCTTCTGATGTCAAGTCTCACACACCCAAATACCTCTGTGCAGCTGCCGCCACAACCTCAATTTTCTGCGACTTATGTTCCATCCCTGCAGTACAGTTGATAATCATTGCTATAAATGCCAAAAATCCAATCTTACTGAAACATATATTACTTGTTCTACTACTCACACCACTCCTCTCAGGATCACTCCCCCTTGACCCATCTTCCTCTATTTTCTTCACTGCCTCAGCATATGACAACTTCTGCACTACTCTAACCCTGGAAACCTCAACCTGCCTCTCTCGCATGGGACATTTCTGATCCCCAGCCCCATGGGAACCCCTACAATTAACACATACCACTACTTTTCCCAATGCTACACATTTCTTTGTCTCATGCCCTTCTGCACACTTCTCACACCTAGGAACCTCCCTCCTACACACTGCTGCCACATGCCCATAAGCTTGACACCTGTAACAACGTAATGTATTTGGCACAAAAGCTCATACAGGATAACTTATATATCCTAACATCACTTTGTCGGGCAAAGACTCAACATCAAAACTCAAAAGAACAGACAATGACTTTTCTGTTTCTCCACTCACACCACCCTGTCTGCGTCGCACGAAACAACGAGCATCACAAACACTGAGAATCTTCCCCTTCAGTTGGTCAGCTTTCACATTTACTGCTACCCCAGTAATCACTCCTTTCAATGGCGCCCTTTTCTTGAGAGCAAAACAATTAACATCTCTTTCCCCCATTCGTTTAACACGGAGCGCCTGCTCCATCTGACCAGCAGAAACACAAACAATTATCACACGACCACTTCTGGTTACCCTCACCGATTCCACAGCAGCCAACTCTGTTTTCACCCACCCTGAAACCACAAATGGATCAGCCAAAAGGCAAGGGTCCACTTTTTCCAAAAACTTCACTCCTACTGTCACAGACTCCTCTTTATCCTGACCCTCGGTACAAGCCCCGGGCTCCGAGAACTTCACCACACCTACCACCTTCGATACTTTGCCCTCATTCACTTCCATTTCTCCTCCTGTCTTCAGCTCACTCTGCTTACACTTTCTATCATTCTTCTTTAACAAACCATCTCCCTTTCCCCCACCATTTTTAACCGACTCAAGCTCACCCTCTTCCTCCCTCTCTCTCTTAGACCTCCTCTGCCTCTCTTTTTCCCTCCATTCCTCCTCCGTATTCCAAGTATAACTCTCCTTATTGTGAGAGATTTATTATTTGTATAATTGATGGGATGACTAACTTAGGAAGAATGCATTCTTGACTGGGCTAATGTAGGTTGTGACACCTGGCAAGCTGTGATTGATGTGAAGAGCTGTTTTAGGGGGTAAAGTGAGATAGGGATTTTGTCTCCAGATACTGGAATATACTGGTTCTTTGTGATCTGTGAACCTTCCTTGGACGTAGGAATGGTGTCTAAGGGAGCTGGCTCTTCTCACTATGACAGGTTGTTATGATATGGACATATGCCTGGCAACAGAGGTGCATCAACGGATTGGCTGAGTAAGTTTAAACCACGCTCAAGTCTTTACTCTAATTGGCCAGCAGAGAGGTGGGAAACTCTCTCTGTCAGAGTATTTGAGCAAGATCCTAGAACAATGGATTAGTTCTCTGGGGTGCCCTGCGAGGTATTTCAGAGAGCCCGTATATACGAAACATCATATTTACAATTGAAGGTTTTTGCATTAATTAAAATAACTAGTATATCTTAGAAGTCGTGTTGACCTCTTTTGTTCCTAATGCCAGATTTGAATTGACGCAACTTTGACATTATGATAATACTGCACTTATCCTGACATACATCTTGTTCTTGCCTTGTCAAGGGATGCCATTTAATCGGCTGTCACAATCTCCGTACAATCAGCACGAATCCCTCGGGATGTAGCGCTCAACAGCGCATCCCACTTGTAAATCAGCTGCTTCGTCTTGATGTTCTTCTTTATCAATATCTACCGCGACGCTTTTTCATTTCAAACAAGCGTGTTCTCTTTCTCCTGTATCTCTGAACAATATTGCTGCTGGACTGCAGCAATCAGCTACGGAGAATGACAGTTCCAGTCCCAATGAATGACAGTAAGAACAGTCGATGTTTAAGAATGCAAATGTCAATCGATTTGATGTTGCGTTTTCTTGTGTCTCATTTATTATATACAACCTTAATTAGTTGAGTCTTTGATCAAATTCCATTGATAAAGTGTATTAGACAATGTAACCACACTAATCTACCAAGAGGTGGCATAATACCCATTTTGTACAGGAATTTAACTTAATTACACCGTTATACAAACAACAAATGCCTTAGTATTCTATAAGTTTAACTTGTAGCAAATACAAAATACAGTCAGCACAAAACGCTTATAACAGTGTACAACTTAATCTAATTAGCTACAGTTGAAACCAGTTTAAAAGGTCTACCGTAGATCAACTGAGTGACTGGAGCTGGCTAGCAACTTCTACAGCCTAGTGGCATTTGTTATGCTAACTTGAAAGCTTGTGACTTGTACTCTTCGGGAACGTTAATTTCAATATCAAGTAGCTAGCTACAGCTTCCCAGTTATCTGTAGCTATCCGATTATGTCGCCTTCAAATAAAGAATGAATTGGTTAGGCAAAGTATCTAATTGAACACTTTGAGAAGTAACAAAGATATGGGTTGCTATGTGGAAGTATGTACCGACATTGTCGAAATCTAATGACTGCAGCGTTCTTCATCAGCGGAGCATCAATAGGTATAACTTGATACCAAGAAACGCCCATACCAGAAAACGCCCCGAATTGCGGTCTGCAATTACACCCTTCTCGGCTCAGCGGCCAAGTGTGACCAACTGTCTATCATGTGCATGCAGTAAAATAGATCATGCTGCAGGCAGCATAGAGAAGGAAAATACAACTGATAAATAATCGCATGGTGCAAAAATGAGTGCAATCAATTGATTGAATGTTATCGATAGACACAGCTTTGTAGAACCAAAACATACACAGCCTGCCTTTGCTCAACACTCGAACTGGAGAACGAATCGATTGGGTGGCTGCTGCAGTTTGCGAAAGATAGCCTATTAGGCAAATCTAGTCCGGTTGCGGTCGCAACTAGACCTCGTTTCAAAGGCATCAATAAATAATCTTATTTGTATACCTAGCAATCACAATTTACATTGTTTGAAGCACAGTTTAATACATTTCAGTCACAGATGACAGCTCAAATAAGGCCCCTATCGGGTGAACGAGAGGCTTGTAGAATAATGATTATTTTGAGTTCTATATCGTGGAGCTCTGCCCCATAGGGGAGCGCTGCTCCTAGTGGTTTACCCTCTGCCCTAAGGCAGCAACAGCCTGAGACAAAATTATGCACACACCTACAGCCAATAGGAGTACAGGTGTCCCTATAAGAGGGGATGCCTCCCCTCAATCAGCCTCCCTTTTTCTTCAGCGACTGGATGACTAGACTGAAGAGCCAAGAAGAGACGAAGCACAAGACTCAGGACGAAAACGCCGTTGATATTCCAGTCATCAACGTCGTCTAAATGAGCACACCGGGAGATTTTCCACCCCCAAAAGCTATTTTCAGAGCTCAGTGCAGATGCACTTCCATGGCGGCCGGTGACCACCACGACCTATGTTTCGTGTGTTTGGGATCCCAGCATGCCAAGGAAGGCGTCTGCAGTCCCCCGAATTGCGCCTCCTGCGCCCTCCTTTCTTTAAAGGAGAGGAAGCAGCGTTGGGCGTTTTTCAGGGAGGACATCCCCCTTGAGGATGTGCTGTCGATACTAGCCTCTGCTTCAGAGGCGTCGTCCGACAGCGCAGACTCGGGGGAAGATAGGGACTTTGAGGAGGGGTCTGGCATTCCAATGGAACAGTCGGACCCCATCCCTCATACCTTCAAGCCCCCCTTTCCTTTGGAGAGCGAGAGGGCTTGTAGTCCCTATAGCGAAGGGGATACGAGCTCTGAGAGATCAGAAGCTCTCTCTTTCGCTGCAGCCTCTCTGAGATCGGATTTTCCGGGTCTCATTGAGAGAGCTGCTCAACGGCTGGTAATAAGGCTGCCCCCTCTTCCCTCCGCACCGGAGGTTGATATGATGGAGGGCGGTCCTTATTCCAGGCCAAGGAAGGCGGCAGAGCCAGTGGCTCCTGCCATGCCTTCTTTGGCTAGGTACGTTGAGGGCTCGTGGGAGGCACCTTTAGCGGCGCGTTCGCCTGTAAAAGCGTATCTCCCATTCACGAGAGTGGAAGGAAGGTTTCAGGGTCAGGGAATCCCCAGGTTAGAGAGCGCCATGGCGGCGTATCTCGTACTGGGTTCGAGCCCTTGGCCCTCTTCCAAGAAGGCCACGTTGCCATCCCAGAAGGACCGACTCACAGCGTCGCTGTTAGAGAAGTCCTTTGGGTTGGGAGTCCAAGCTGTAGCAGCAGCTAACAACATTGCCCTCTTGGCGGCCTCTCTGTCCCGTTTAACCACGGGCAAGACAGAGCTGGCACCGGAGGAGGTGGAGGAGGCGTCCAGAATTTCTGGCGCCATACTCCACCTGACACAGGCGTCCGCAGTCTGCGCGGGGAGGTCCATGGCCACTTCGGTGGTCGGGGAACGACACCTCTGGTTGTCCTTGACATCCATGAAAGAGGCAGACAGGACGTCTCTCTTGAACGTCCCCCTCTCTGACGACGGCCTCTTTGGGGTCGCAGTCAAAGAGGCGACGGAGCGTTTCTCCAAGATACAGGAGGAGAAGAAGCAGCTGGCCAAGCACCTGCCGTTGGCAGGACGACTCGGCCCCCCTCCATCCCAAAGGCCATCTACCTCCGCCCCTCTAAGTAGACCGGGGTCTACGGCGAGGCGGCGTAATCGGCGTCATCCGGCGGTCACGAGCAGCAAGGGAACGGGCCCTGCCCTTCCAGCAGCTACGGTAGCCCCACTACAGCCAGCGAGGGAGGTGACGAGGACGCCGATCTGGCCCCCCAAGGGAGGCAAGAGGAGGCGTACGTGACGGGACGCGGGGGAGAGGATGGAGGACGCATCGATGGTGTCGAACGTGCCCACTGTTCCCCCCCACCCTTCGGTTGAAGGGATGGGTGTTGATGTAAATGCCTTTGTTGATGTATTTAATAAAGAGTTGGCTCCACCTGACTTTGTCAAAAAAGAGCCTCTTTTCCATAATACGTCCGAGAGCGTTCAAATCTCACCCTCTCTTCCTTACCATTCTAAGAGCCGTTCAGCCCACCGAGGGTGCGTTGCTGAACAGGCACTTAGAGTAGGTATCCGTAAGACCTCAATCAGGTCATCACATCACACTTCACGTATAAGAAGTGCTTTAAATAGAAGGCAGCAGTCCCGGTCAGATTCTGACATGAGGACCCAGCCGCTATTTGGGGATGGCGCACTAGCACAGACTAAGGTCTCCGCTAGTACGAGCCAGACCCATGCTGCGTTCACGGAGGGCCCGATTACCGCGGTCACGAAGGTGTCCAGAGTATCGGCGCCCCCAGGCATTGTAACACAGCAGCAATCTGGGGACGGCGCATTATCGCAGACCAAGGTCTCGGTTAATGCGATTCAGACCCATGCTACGTTCACGGAGGGCAGGATTACTAGGGTTATGGGTATAACCAAAGTATCAGCTCCCCTGACAGAACGAGCCAGTACTCACCACACTGAGCGTGAATCAACCCACCAGGGGTGCAGAGTTGAACACACACAGAAGGTGAAGATTAAGAAGGTATCAAGGCGCCGCCTTGTTTTACCTCATAGAGACCTCATACTACAGACTTCTAGGAGTACTGTAGTGAAGGGCTCTGATAGCGAATTGCAGTCACCTAAGATGACGCAATGGCTTGCTGGGGATGGTGCCCTGCCGCAGGCTATGACCTCGGTCAGCGCAATTCAGACCCGCGATGCGTTCAAGGAGGGCAGGAATACGACGGTTACGGGTTTAACCGACGTCCCTGCGCCTCTTTCTTTCTCAGAACGCATTGATGGTTCCTCTCCCTTTCACGGGAGGACCACCTTGGGCTGTTCCACCACTTCAATGTTGGGGAACAGTGGCGGTAAGGGCCATAGAGGAATACAGGTCCTTCCTACTGGATGCACCACAGCTTCGTGCTCAACCACTTTCTCTGCATTGCTGGCAGTGGCGAAGAAGCTGCACCCTCTCACGCTGGCTAGAACAGACGTTGCAGAAGGGTTATGCTCTCCAATTCCACCGGACCCCACCCCCGTTCAGGGGAGTGGTGGAGACGGTGATGAAAACGCCAGACAAAGTGGCCGCTCTGATGTCAGAGATTACGGAACTTTTGGCAAAGGAGGCGGTGACAGTAGTTCCCCGGGAGCAAAGGAACAAAGGGCTATATTCACCTTATTTTCTAGTGCCCAAAAAGACGGGGGGAGTGAGGCCGATTTTGGACTTACGCATTCTCAACGAGAGCATAACCAAACGGCCCTTCCGAATGCTAACGACAAAACGTCTGCTGGAATGTGTCCAGAGAGGGGACTTTTGTACGAGCATAGACCTAAAGGACGCGTACTTTCATGTGCCGGTTCAGCCGCGTCACAGGAAGTTTCTGCGGTTCGCCTTTCAAGGGGTGGCGTACGAATACACGAGGATACCATTTGGGTACGCCCTGGCACCTCGCACATTTTCCAAGTGTGTGGAGGCGGCATTGGAACCGTTGCGTCGTCAGGGAATACGGCTACTAGCCTACCTGGACGACCTACTGGTTCTCGCCCCGTCAGCAGAGCTGGCGATCACTCACACAACACAGACAGTGATGCATCTCACAAGTCTGGGGTTTGCTGTGAATTGGAAAAAGAGCGCGCCCTGGCCCACTCATCAGATTGTCTACCTGGGGATACAGCTAGACACTGTGAGGATGAGGGCTCGAATTTCGGACCCCCGAAGGGTAGCCTTGTTGCTAGCCCTGAGGAAGTGTCGTCCGAATCACACGGTGACGGCGCTGTCGATCATGTCACTTTTGGGTCTCATGTCGTCAGCCCACTCTGTGGTTCCGCTGGGACTCCTGCATATGCGCAGGATGCAGCGATGGTTCGCCCAACTAAGACTAGACCCATTGCGTCAACGTCATCGGTTGGTGGTGGTTCCACTCTCGCTCAGGGCAGATCTGAACTATTGGAGAAACCCGCGCGTTCTCACGCACGGAGTCCCGATAGGAAAGGTGTCCTCTCACATCCCAGTATTCACGGATGCGTCCCTGACGGGATGGGGAGGGACATGTCAGACCCAAGCGATAGGAGGTGTGTGGCCTCAATCAGGTCGTCATATCAACCTCTTGGAGTTGGAAACGGTTCGACTGGTTCTGACCCACTTCGCGTCTACCCTTCGGGGTCGCGATGTGCTGGTCTGGTCAGACAACCGGACCACAGTAGCTCACATAAATCGCCAGGGAGGAGTCAGGTCTCCTGCTCTCCATCGGGCGGCAGAGGAATTGTGGCTGTGGGCTCACGAGCACCTTCGCTCATTGAGAGCAGCACACATTCCGGGCTACTTGAACGTAGGAGCAGACCTCATGTCAAGAGGGGGTCCTCGAGACGACGAGTGGTGTCTGCATCCGGACATTGTTCTCCAGATTTGGGAACAATTCGGGAGAGCCGAGGTGGACCTATTCGCGTCACGTGTGAACGCGCAATGTCCTCTGTGGTTCTCTCTGAGGGAACAGGACAGACCGCCACTGGGAAGGGACGCCTTTGCGCACCAACCGTGGCCGAGAGTTCTCCTGTATGCATTCCCTCCGCTGTCCTGCATTCTCCCACTGCTAGCCAGGGTGAGGTCAGGGGGGCTGTCAGTGATACTGATAGCGCCCGATCGCCCAGGGGGCTCCTTGGTTTGCGGAGATGAGTCAGATGTTGATTGCGCCACCTTGGCCAATTCCACATCGACGGGGCGCGTTGTCTCAGGCGGGAGGCACGATAGGGAAATTGCCCATAATCGGCCAACCACTGAAGGCCTGGCTGCTGAGAGGGACAGGCTAGAGCGCCGTGGGTTATCTGATGCAGTGATCAGGACCATACAGGGTTCACGTGCCAGTTCCACTTCTAAGATGTATGCCAGTAGATGGAACGTGTTTTCACGATGGTGTGTCACACAAGGTGTAGACCCCATGAGCTGTCAGGTGAAGAGTATTCTCTCTTTTCTACAGCTCATGTTTGATAAGCAAAAATCGCGTGCCACTATTAAGGTGTTTGCAGCAGCGATTTCAGCTTGTCATGAGGGGTTTGGCAGAGACAATGTCTTTAGCCACCCTCTAGTGAAACGCTTCCTATTAGGAACGCGGCGACTTAGGCCAATACCTAGAGTCACGCTTCCTCAGTGGGATTTGGCTTTGGTACTCGAAGCGCTATGTAAGTCGCCGTTCGAGCCATTGAATCAAATACCCCTCAAGATGCTGTCTATTAAGAACAGCTAAGCGGGTTAGTGATTTGTGTGCTCTTTCGACGAGACCTGACTGCCTGGCCATCAATGGTGACCTGAGCAGAGCAGTGTTACGTCCTAACCCGGCATTTGTGCCGAAGGTTATTAAGAGTTCATATAGGTCACAGACCGTGGAGCTGTGGGCTTTTTCTCCTCCTCCTCATAGAGAGAGGAGTGAGGAAAAGCTCCATCGCCTGTGCCCGGTACGCGCTTTGGCGTATTACGTTGAGCGCACAGCAGCGATCAGGTCATCGCCTCAGTTGTTTGTGTGTCACGGTGCGGCTGCACTAGGTAGACCACTTTCAAAACAGCGGTTGTCTCACTGGCTTTGTGAAGGCATTGAGACAGCTTATGAGGCAGCAGGGCGGCAATTGCCTCAGGGTATCAGAGCTCACTCCACTCGTGGAGTAGCGGCTTCTACTTCCCTTTTCAGAGGAACAGGGGTAGAGGATATCTGTAGAGCAGCATCCTGGTCGACGCCGTCTCCATTTATCCGTTTCTATCTCTTAGATATGTCTTCTAACTCTCTGGCTCGATCTGTACTCAGCGTGGCTGAAGGGAGATCTAGAGCAAGATAGAGATGAGAAGCAGGACTGTGGACACAGGTTTCCATCAGGTCCGCTTTGGTTAGGAAGACGTGTTTTTTGATAGATGTGTTTTCTAACTCTTTGGCTCGGTCTGTACTCAGCATAGCTGAAGGGAGATCTTGAGCTAGGAAGAGAGGGAAAAGCAGGACTATGGACAAGGTTTCCATCAGGTCCGCTTTGGATAAGAAAACCTATTTTGTGGCATGAATCCTGACTGACAGGTTCAGTACAGTAGAGGCATGCGTTGATTGACAGAATGTGAGGTCATCTATCTGCTTGTTCAGTTTAGTATGACTCATGTTTTGTTCCTGCCCACTAATCTCTGGGATTCCATTGAGTGAGTGAGGCGGTCTACCGCGTTTACAATGTAGAGTGACACTTGGTGTCATTCCATTAGTGGTTGGTAGTGTTTTCACAGGATATTGAGGCACATCTATCTGCTAGTACAGATTAGTATGGCTTCTATTCTGGTGATCTGCCCACTAGTCATTGGCATTGCCATTGGACTAGGTGGGGCGGGTCTTTAACCGATGACGCGGTATATTGTGACGCCCGTAGGGGTTTTTAGTTGCAGTACTGCGGGACTCGGTTGCAGCCATTGCTAGGCCTGACCTTCTCGTTTCGATGGGAAGTGTTAGGCTCGGCAGGGAGTACATTTTGGAGCGCTACGCTCCGCCTTAAACCACTAGGAGCAGAGCTCCCCTATGGGGCGGAGCTCCACGATATAGAACGATTAGTTACCGGAGTGTAACTCCAGTTCTATGAGCGGAGCGGAGCCCCATAGGACTTAAGGCCCTGCCGACCCTTTCTAGTCTCGCTGAAGAAAAATATCTCGGGAGGCATCCCCTCTTATAGGGACACCTGTACTCCTATTGGCTGTAGGTGTGTGCATAATTTTGTCTCAGGCTGTTGCTGCCTTAGGGCAGAGGGTAAACCACTAGGAGCAGAGCTCCCCTATGGGGCTCCGCTCCACTCATAGAACTGGAGTTACACTCCGGTAACTAATCGTTTTTAGTTGATCGTTCGCCAATAGGGGTTCCTGCTTGCTCTGGGCATAACTTACTCAAATGAACGAAATGAGTCGAACGATTTGTTCATTTGACTAAACATGTGTTGTTTTGTGTTGTAATAGGCAGCTCTACATTCCTAGTAGTCCTAATCATAGAATAAGTAACCCAATGGGCACAGGCGTGAATTCAACGTCTATTCTACGTTGGTTCAACGTCATTTCATTGAAATTACGTGGAAACAATGTTGATTCAACCAGTGTGTGCCCAGTGGGAACATATCATATGTGCTGTGGTTCACTGAATGTGAACATCCATGAGCTCTGATCAGAAATATTGTTGAAAAACAACATATAAACTGAATGAGAGCGGTAAGATAAGATGCTGATCTATTCACTGCGAGTGAAAACATTTAAGAGAGCAGGGTTTCCCAAACTCTGTCCTGGGGCCGCCCCTGGGTGCACCTTTTGATTTTTGCCCTAGCACTACTCAGCTGATTCAAATAAGTTTGGGAAACCCTGTCCTAGAGGGTTGTCTCTCTCCCTCCCTGTCTCACACACACACACAGAGAGAAAAAATGCAAAATTCCAGCCATACAACTACCTTAACCAACAGAGGCAATTGTCTATATTCATTGAAATGTCTGTTTATTTTACAACCTATTTTGACTGAATAGCACTCATTTCTGCAATACAGAAGAAGAAAAAACACCATACATTTCCATACTGTAGACCGGAGGAGGGTAGTGATGATAGTATATTATATGAGTTATTGAGATTGTTTGGCTTGTGTGTGTGTATTCTGTCTACGGGGTTCATGGCTAGAAAGGATTCAGCTTTTGTCAAATTAACATCAAAAGTAGATTTCCCCCCCCTTAATTTTAACTAACCCTAACCCTTTTCCTAACCTTAACCTAATTCTCCTAACCTGCTGCATAAATTGTAACTTGCAACGAAAAGTCCAATCTGACAAAAGCTGGATCCCATCTAGCCCTGACCTGTCTGGGGGGGGGAGTATTATATCTAACAGACATGGGAGCGGGCTTTATATCTAACAGACATGGGAGTCCATGGCATAATGTCTCCCATTGCAAAGCAGAAAACACCACAACAGACTCAGAAAGCTGCTGCACTTTATCACTCAACTTTAATGCAGTTGGATTCGATGTTTCAATGTGGTCTATAAAAACAATTTAATTACAGAAAAATTCATAAAATGTGTAATTCCCTGCTCAAATGTTTCTAGGCAGAGTTAGCTAGTATGTTTGAGAGAGTTCCCATACACTGCTAAGCAATGGGTTTTAAGTGTCTATCTTTGACACATGGGTTCACTTCTGTGGTAAAGACACAATGAAAAACACAAGGGCTAGGATTTTAACATGTAAGATTACAAGAAAGGGCGCAAAAAAATACACAGGACAGTGCGAAAGAGTCTGGTAGTATAATCAACACTGTTCTCTATGAGGAGGCTGCAAAAAACATATTTTAATGCACATCCAAGCTTTCCGAGAGGAAAAATACAATCACTCAAATATTTTAAGCTTTGACCTGTGTAGTATTATTATTACTCGGTGGTGGTGGGATGTTGTTACAAAGAGGTACAGCACACACATATATATATATATATATATATAGACAAGTCAATTTGCCTTGTATTAACCAGCAAGTGTATTCTATTCTTTGTGTTTTTGAGAATCTACAACAAAATTAACAAAACATATGGTATGATGTGTGTGGATAGAGCAGAAAGGACAAAGCAGCCACTTGATCACACAATCACTAAAGCAGATAGCTTGTGCAGCATACAACAGATACAGTGCTAGACTAGTGCAACTCAGAGACAAGGTGAGTGACTACAGAACGGACTGACAGAGACTTCAAGCCTCACCAATCAGTTTGAACAGCTGTGATAACAGGAGGAGCTGCAGTTGGCAGTGTGTTAGGTTACCGTTCTGCTCAAAGTAGAGCATGTTGGTTTGTATGTGTGACACTCAACGGTAAGCTTCCCTTTGTATAAAGTATCTGTGAGCCAACATTCATGCCTGACTGACAGTTACTTATCGGTCTACCACAGCAGCTCACAGTACCATAAACAACTGTACAGTAGTACCCGTTTTGTGTGTATGCACTCCTGCTATCTGTACTGCAAGGTTTGACATGTGTTTCTTACATATGAAAAGTTATGTGGTTCGTGTTTGACTTGTCTATACAGTGCGGGGCAGTGGATGTCACATGCAGCGGTTGATGATTGTACTGGACCGGAATCATCATATTGGAGGGGTGTGGCTTTTATTCTTTACAACGGCTCAAAACTCTTTAAATGGCTTCCTCTCCTCTGCTCCTTTCCCTGATCACTGATTGGTTAAACGGAGTGGATAGAGTCATCATTAATTTACTTTCACCTTACAGATCAGTGGTAACAAACATAAGGAGCGGGAGGAAGCCATTCAAGACTATTGAGACATCCCATATCTTTAAAACACAGCAAACCTGCCCCCTCTCTGCCTGACCCATGTCCCCTTTCCTCTCAACCCCTCCCCCTGTATCCGTAGCTCTTCTTCCCTCTCTTTCTCAAGTTACTGGAGCTCCTTCATCCTGTTGAGGGCCGAGCCGGCCTGAAACCATTCGATCTGTGTCTCGTTGAAGGTGTGGTTCAGCTGGAACTCATCTTTGGTGCCGTCACTGTGCTTCACTACCGTAGACAGGGGCTGGAGGGACAGGGATTCACCGTTAGATATACATACATGGTGGATTAGTGAAAAACTATATGAACCTTAGCTATCTGGAAACTAAGTCCCAGCCCCTACACTGGAGGTGGGCGATTCTGATCCTGGACAGTCTTTCATTTAGACCATGATTAGTTAAATACGGTTTGTTCATGATGAGCTGGAACAAAAACCTACAGATTGGTTTAAGTGCCACTCACCTTTCCTGGGGCGAAGGTTGCAAGTCCTTTGATGGAGATCTTGTCGTCTGGGCGGATCTTGTCGTAGTCAGCAGGGTTCTGGAAGGTCAGGGGCAGCATTCCCTGTTTCTTCAGATTCGTCTCTGCAGTGAGGAGCAAAGAAAAAAGGTTAGTTGGGTGGATGTTGAAAATGAAGTTGGTGAGGGAAGCAACGCATGCGCATACACAATCTGTCACTTTTGGCCTGTACATAAGTTACCGTGGATCCTGGCGAAGCTCTTGACAATGATGCATCTTCCTCCCAGGTGTCTGGGCTCCAGGGCCGCATGCTCTCTGCTGGATCCCTCACCGTAGTTGTCATCTCCCACAACCACCCACGACAGACCGTTGGCCTGGGACAGAGGAGGAAGGTGAGGAGAGTAAAAGGAAACTTAAAATCCCTAATCAATTGCAGTTTCTTACACTGATGGCCAAATGCTTAAATCGATATCAAGCACTCTTAGAAAAATCTATAAAAAGGGCTGAATCTTAACTAGAGACACAAACAACAGACTTTCAAAGGGAAATTTGAGCAAAAAGTACCCTGGTTGATCTCAAGTGAGGATGTGGTTTGAGATAGGGGTCAAGGGTCATTTTCATCATCTGGGGCGCTTACCTTGTAATGGCGGGCGACATCAGGCACACCGCCGTACTCTCCCGTCAGCTGGTTCTTGATCTTGTTGACGCCGTCGTTCTCGATGTTGACTGCTCCAATTAGCATGTTGTTGGAGATGTTGTCAAGGTGACCACGGAACTTGAGCCAGGGACCAGCGGCGCTGATGTGGTCTGTGGTGCATTTCCCCTTTACCTGGAGAGAGAGCGCAAATTGTGGAATGGGAAAAGGAGAAGAGTAAGGTTGACTGGAAATGATCCTTCAATGAGTCTTCAGTTACAAAATACATTTCTATCTGAACGTTCTGTAACGTTGCACCCTCCTGAACAGACCCCAGTTTGTCCTTTGACCCCTGACCTTGATGAGGACTTGCAGGTCCTCCAGGTCACCTCCGGCCCACTTGTCGAAGGGCTCCAGCAGCTGCAGCCGGGTGCTGGTGGGGCTGACGTCCACCCTCAGCTTGGAGCCACCCTCGGCAGGGGGGTGCTGGTAGGTGTCCTGACCGGGGTCAAAATCCAACTTGGGAAGCTCGTCTGCACTGGGGGGCTCCAGCTTGAACTTCTCTCCGTTGGCGGCAGTGAGGTAATCAACCTCAGGGTTGAAATCCAGGGTTCCTGCAATGGCCAGGGCTGTGACGATCTGGAGGAGGAGAGGACAAGGGAGAGAGGTGTGTGTGTGTACCAGTGTGCAAGTGTATAATATTTCTATGCGAGTGAGAAAAGAGAGAAAGAGTCAGCAAAGCTGGGTGTATTCAGCGTCCTAACAGTACCTCAGGGGAGGCGACAAAGGCGTGTGTGGCTGGGTTGGCGTCGTTCCTGGCGGTGAAGTTCCTGTTGTAAGATGTGACGATGGTGTTCTTCTCTCCCTTCTTCACATCACGCCTGAACAGAAACATCAACTTAACACTTTGTCCCAAATGGCACCCTATTCCCTATATAGTGCACTACTTTTGACCAAAGCCCTATGGGCCATGGTCAAAAGCAGTGCACTACATAGGGAATAGGATGCCATTTGATACACAGACAGTATCTTCAGACATTTTGAATAGGAGATTTAAGCCCAAATGAATAACAGAATGAACATGAATAGGGCTGTGGCAGTCATGAAATGTGTCAGCTGGTTGTCATGCAAAAGACTGCCCGTCTCACGGTAATTGACGTTAATTAACATAAACACGTTTAGCATCGCCAGGCCTCCACACATAAAAGCTGCTGATGCGCGCCTTTGGAACATGTACATACAAAATTAAATAATAATAATAATAATCTTGGTCGACCGAGAGTAGTCTGTTCTTTTGACCAATCAATTGGTAAAAAAATTTAAAAGGTGTAATTTTCATAGACACATCCTATGTGTTTTAATCAAATCAGCTATATGCACTGAGCTTGTCTGATGCTTTAAGTGCACTGTTTGATGAAATAATTAAAAAGACACACGACTAGAGCTATTCCGACCGCAGTTGATTTGATTATGCTGGGCAGGCTCAGACTTGCTGCGCTGTGTCTAGCACCTGTTGTCTCTCCCCCTTGCTGCAGCGACCACCACAAAACATCAACAGTGTTTATTACGCTGTCCATGTAGCTGAACCAGCAAAATAATTACAGCCATTTCTGACTGAAAAGTTGTTACCGAAATCCCTCACTTGTTTAGGAAAAAAACATTCCCTACTCCCTCAACCCTTGCTCTCTTTACGTGACACATGTACAGTGAGGGAAAAAAGTATTTGATCCCCTGCTGATTTTGTACGTTTGCCCACTGACAAAGAAATGGTCAGTCTATAATTTTAATGGTAGGTTTATTTGAACAGTGAGAGACAGAATAACAACAACAAAATCCAGAAAAACGCATGTCAAAAATGTTATAAATTGATTTGCATTTTAATGAGGGAAATAAGTATTTGACCCCCTCTCAATCAGAAAGATTTCTGGCTCCCAGGTGTCTTTTATACAGGTAACGAGCTGAGATTAGGAGCACACTCTTAAAGGGAGTGCTCCTAATCTCAGTTTGTTACCTGTATAAAAGACACCTGTCCACAGAAGCAATCAATCAGATTCCAAACTCTCCACCATGGCCAAGACCAAAGAGCTCTCCAAGGATGTCAGGGACAAGATTGTAGACCTACACAAGGCTGGAATGGGATACAAGGCCATTGTCAAGCAGCTTGGTGAGAAGGTGACAACAGTTGGTGCGATTATTCGCAAATGGAATAAACACAAAATAACTGTTAATCTCCCTCGGCCTGCGGCTCCATGCAAGATCTCACCTCGTGGAGTTGCAATGATCATGAGAACGGTGAGGAATCAGCCCAGAACTACACGGGAGGATCTTGTCAATGATCTCAAGGCAGCTGGGACCATAGTCACCAAGAAAACAATTGGTAACATACTACGCCGTGAAGGACTTCAATCCTGCAGCGCCCGCAAGGTCCCCCTGCTCAAGAAAGCACATATACAGGCCCGTCTGAAGTTTGCCAATGAACATCTGAATGATTCAGAGGAGAACTGGGTGAAAGTGTTGTGGTCAGATGAGACCAAAATCAAGGTCTTTGGCATCAACTCATCTCGCCGTGTTTGGAGGAGAAGGAATGCTGCCTATGACCCCAAGAACACCATCCCCACCGTCAAACATGGAGGTGGAAACATTATGCTTTGGGGGTGTTTTTCTGCTAAGGGGACAGGACAACTTCACCGCATCAAAGGGACAATGGACAGGGCCATGTACTGTCAAATCTTGGGTGAGAACCTCCTTCCCTCAGCCAGGGCATTGAAAATGGGTCGTGGATGGGTATTCCAGCATGACAATGACCCAAAACACACGGCCAAGGCAACAAAGGAGTGGCTCAAGAAGAAGCACATTAAGGTCCTGGAGTGGCCTAGTCAGTCTCCAGAACTTAATCCCATAGAAAATCTGTGGAGGGAGCTGAAGGTTCGAGTTGCCAAAAGTCAGCCTCGAAACCTTAATGACTTGGAGAAGATCTGCAAAGAGGAGTGGGACAAAATCCCTCCTGAGATGTGTGCAAACCTGGTGGCCAACTACAAGAAACGTCTGACCTCTGTGATTGCCAACAAGGGTTTTGCCACCAAGTACTAAGTCATGTTTTGCAGAGGGGTCAAACACTTTTCCCCTCATTAAAATGCAAATCAATTTATAACATTTTTGACATGCGTTTTTCTGGATTTTTTTGTTGTTATTCTGTCTCTCACTGTTCAAATAAACCTACCATTAAAATTATAGACTGACCATTTCATTTCATTACATACACTTAGGTTGGAGTCATTAAAACTTGTTTTTCAACCACTCCACAAATTTCTTGTTAACAAACTATAGTTTTGGCAAGTTGGTTAAGACATCTACTTTGTGCATGACACAAGTAACCTTTCCAACAATTGTTTACAGACAGATTATTTCACTTATAATTCACTGTATCACAATTCCAGTGGGTCAGAAGTTTACATACAGTGGGGAAAAAAAGTATTTAGTCTGCCACCAATTGTGCAAGTTCTCCCACTTAAAAAGATGAGAGGCCCGTGGGGTCAAAATGATCACAAGAACGGTGAGCAAAAATCCCAGAACCACACTGGGGGACCTAGTGAATGACCTGCAGAGAGCTGGGACCAAAGTAACAAAGCCTACCATCAGTAACACACTACGCCGCCAGGGACTCAAATCCTGCAGTGCAAGACGTGTCCCCCTGCTTAAGCCAGTACATGTCCAGGCCCGTCTGAAGTTTGCTAGAGTGCATTTGGATGATCCAGAAGAGGATTGGGAGAATGTCATTTGGTCAGATGAAACCAAAATATAACTTTTTGGTAAAAACTCAACTCGTCGTGTTTGGAGGACAGAGAATGCTGAGTTGCATCCAAAGAACACCATACCTACTGTGAAGCATGGGGGTGGAAACATCATGCTTTGGGGCTGTTTTTCTTCAAAGGGACCAGGACGACTGATCCGTGTAAAGGAAAGAATGAATGGGGCCATGTATCGTGAAATTTTGAGTGAAAACCTCCTTCCATCAGCAAGGGCATTGAAGATTAAACGTGGCTGGGTCTTTCAGCATGACAATGATCCCAAACACACCGCCCGGGCAACGAAGGAGTGGCTTCGTAAGAAGCATTTCAAGGTCCTGGAGTGGCCTAGCCAATCTCCAGATCTCAACCCCATTGAAAATCTTTGGAGGAAGTTGAAAGTCTGTGTTGCCCAGCGACAGCCCCAAAACATCACTGCTCTAGAGGAGATCTGCATGGAGGAATGGGCCAAAATACCAGCAACAGTGTGTGAAAACCTTGTGAAGACTTACAGAAAACGTTTGACCTGTGTCATTGCCAACAAAGGGTATATAACAAAGTATTGAGAAACTTTTGTTATTGACCAAATACTTATTTTCCACCATAATTTGCAAATAAATTCATTAACAATCCTACAATGTGATTTTCTGGAAAAAAATTCTCACTGTCGTCTGTCATAGTTGACGTGTACCTATGATGAAAATTACAGGCCTCTCTCATCTTTTTAAGTGGGAGAACTTGCACAATTGGTGGCTGACTAAATACTTTTTTTCCCCACTGTACACTAAGTTGACTGTGCCTTTAAACAGCTTGGAAAATTCCAGAAAATTATGTCATGGCTTTAGAAGCTTCTGATAGGCTAATTGACATCATTTGAGTCAATTGGAGGTGTACACCTGTGGATGTATTTCAAGGCCTACCTTCAAACTCAGTGCCTCTTTGCTTGACATCATGGGAAAATCAAAAGATATGAGCCAAGACTTCAGAAAAAAATGTGTACACCTCAACAAGTCTGGTTCATCCTTGGAAGCAATATCCAAACGCCTGAAGGTACCACGTTCATCTGTACAAACAATAGTACGCAAGAATAAACGCCATGGGACCACGCAGCTGTCACACCGCTCAGGAAGGAGACGCGTTGTCTCCTAGAGATGAACGTACTTTGGTGCGAAAAGTGCAAATCAATCCCAGAACAACAGCGTCTATATCCACAGTAAAACGAGTCCTATGCGCTATTGCTCCAAAACCACCATAAAAAAGCCAGACTACAGTTTGCAACTGCACATGGGAACAAAGATCATACTTTTTGGAGAAATGTCCTCTGGTCTGATGAAACAAAAATAGAACTGTTTGGCCATAATGACCATGGTTATGTTTGGAGGAAAAAGGGGAACGCTTGCAAGCCGAAGAACACCATCCCAACGGTGAAGCACGGGGGTGGCAGCATCATGCTGTGGGGGTGCTTTGCTGCAGGAGGGACTGGTGCACTTCACAAAATAGATGGCATCATGAGGAAGGAAAATTATGTGGATATATTGAAGCAACATCTCAAGACATCAGTCAGGAAGTTAAAGCTTGGTCGCAAATGGGTCTTCCAAATGGACAATGACCCCAAGCACACTCCCAAAGTTGTGGCAAAATGGCTTAAGGACAACAAAGTCAAGGTATTGGAGTGGCCATCACAAAGCCCTAACCTCAATCCTATAGAACATTTTGGGCAGAACTGAAAAAGCGTGTGCGAGCAAGGAGGCCTACAAACCTGACTGAGTTACACCAGCTTTGTCAGGAGGAATGGGCCAAAATTCACCCAACTTATTGTGGGAAGCTTGTGGAAGGCTACCCGAAACATTTGACCCAAAGTTAAACAATTTAAAGGCAATGCTACCAAATACTTATTGAGTGCATGTAAACTTCTGACCCACTGGGAATGTGATGAAAGAAATAAAAGCTTAAATAAAATCACTCTACTATTATTCTGACATTTCACATTCTTAAAATAAAGTGGTGATACTAACTGACCTAAGACGGGGAATTTGTACTAGGATTAAAATGTCAGGAATTGTGAAAAACTGAGTTTAAATGTATTTGGCTAAGGTGTATGTACACTTCCGACTTCAATTGTATGTTTTTCTGCCAAGTATATTATGCGGTAGGCTATGTATTGTATAAAGATACAATCATTATTTTAATTCAGGTTTTTTATTTTTGGGGGTCTTGGGCTCATATATAGGCCTATGCTTATGCATAAGCTCTAATATGCATATGGCTGTTTTGAATTAATCATCACCTTAGAAAACACTGTCCATTTCATTGGGTTAGCCTTTGAAACATACACAACGACCGTGTTTTCCACTCAGTTTCAACCTGTTGAACTTCAAATTGATCAATCACAGTGAGGTGAGTTTTAAAAGTGTTTGATGTGATTTTCGATTTAATTTGCATTGATGTCAGAGTGGTTAGAGGGACAGTAGAGCCCTGAGTGCCAGGCCATTAGCAACCTGATGATAGTTAATGAGTTGGCTACTACTAACACATGTACAGACTGCATAAAAGGAGATTACAGTGACTCAGCGGTCACATTGAATTTTAATGCAGTCATGACTCATGATTGCTGGTAATACAGTCCCCCCAAAAGCCCTTAACATGAATGAGTATGTCAACTCAGTATTACCTGTCCCACTGTCCAATGCAGGGTCCACAGGCATTGGCCAGGACCATTCCACCAACGTCACCGAGGATCTTGGACTACAGAACAACATACAGCTTCAGTTAGGAGCAGCTAGTAGTAGTAGTTCCTGCTGAAGATATCAACATCCAGAGTTTAAATTCCAAATTGGCTACTTATGATGCCCTTAAAATAGAGCGCAGAGCCAATGTTAACATCCTTGATTCTTAGGAGGATGTCAACAATATTCTACAACAGTTATCCTGTTGCCCTGATTTGTTAGGGGAGTGACCAGCACCCCAGACATCCCTGGTCATATCCCCTTCCCCTATCCTAGACATCTGCCCGTGCCCAGGGACTCACATATCCATCTCGCTCGATTGTGGCGCGGATCTGTTCAGACCCGGGGGTGATGGTGAATGCAGCCTTGCACTTCAGCCCTTTGTCCAGGGCCTGTTTGGCCACAGAGGCAGAGCGGCCCATGTCCTCATAACTGGAGTTGGTGCAGCTGCCAATCAGACCTGAGGGGAGGGGACAGAGAGCTTAACGAGCCACCTGCTGTATGTCTTTCTCAATAGAAAATCTATAGTTCAGTATATAAGGCTAAAGCCAGATATGTATAGTTTATAGATATTCATAATATACACTGCTCAAAAAAATAAAGGGAACACTTAAACAACACAATGTAACTCCAAGTTAATCACACTTCTGTGAAATCAAACTGTCCACTTAGGAAGCAACACTGATTGACAATAAATTTCACATTCTGTTGTGCAAATGGAATAGACAACAGGTGGAAATTATAGGCAATTAGCAAGACACCCCCAATAAAGGACTGGTTTTGCAGGTGGTGACCACAGACCACTTCTCAGTTCCTATGCTTCCTGGCTGATGTTTTAGTCACTTTTGAATGCTGGCGGTGCTTTCACTCTAGTGGTAGCATGAGACGGAGTCTACAACCCACACAAGTGGCTCAGGTAGTGCAGCTCATCCAGGATGGCACATCAATGCGAGCTGTGGCAAGAAGGTTTGCTGTGTCTGTCAGCGTAGTGTCCAGAGCATGGAGGCGCTACCAGGAGACAGGCCAGTACATCAGGAGACGTGGAGGAGGCCGTAGGAGGGCAACAACCCAGCAGCAGGACTGCTAGCCCCGCCTTTGTGCAAGGAGGAGCAGGAGGAGCACTGCCAGAGCCCTGCAAAATGACCTCCAGCAGGCCACAAATGTGCATGTGTCTGCTCAAACGGTCAGAAACAGACTCCATGAGGGTGGTATGAGGGCCCGACGTCCACAGGTGGGGGTTGTGCTTAGAGCCCAACACCGTGCAGGACGTTTGGCATTTGCCAGAGAACACCAAGATTGGCAAATTCGCCACTGGCGCCCTGTGCTCTTCACAGATGAAAGCAGGTTCACACTGAGCACATGTGACAGAGTCTGGAGACACTGTGGAGAACGTTCTGCTGCCTGCAACATCCTCCAGCATGACCGGTTTGGCGGTGGGTCAGTCATGGTGTGGGGTGGCATTTCTTTGGGGGGCCGCACAGCCCTCCATGTGCTCGCCAGAGGTAGCCTGACTGCCATTAGGTACCGAGATGAGATCCTCAGACCCCTTGTGAGACCATATGCTGGTGCGGTTGGCCCTGGGTTCCAAGACAATGCTAGACCTCATGTGGCTGGAGTGTGTCAGCAGTTCCTGCAAGAGGAAGGCATTGACGCTATGGACTGGCCCGCCCGTTCCCCAGACCTGAATCCAATTGAGCACATCTGGGACATCATGTCTCGCTCCATCCACTAACGCCACGTTGCACCACAGACTGTCCAGGAGTTGGCGGATGCTTTAGTCCAGGTCTGGGAGGAGATCCTTCAGGAGACCATCCGCCACCTCATCAGGAGCATGCCCAGGCATTGTAGGGAGGTCATACAGGCACGTGGAGGCCATACACACTACTGAGCCTCATTTTGACTTGTTTTAAGGACATTACATCAAAGTTGGATCAGCCTGTAGTGTGGTTTTCCACTTTAATTTTGAGGGTGAAATCCAGACCTCCATGGGTTGATACATTTGATTTCCATTGATCATTTTTGTGTGATTTTGTTGTCAGCACATTCAACTATGTAAAGAAAAAAGTATTTAATAAGATTATTTCATTCATTCAGATATAGGATGTGTTATTTTAGTGTTCCCTTAAATAGCTATTTAAGGTCTAAACAGAGAGATGGCTGTGATGGCCAGCTGTGATGTCAAAAGGATCTGAAGGCTGCACTGACCCACTTTGACCTCCAGGGGCCAGCCATTTTTCACTGCAGTGGCCCCGATGTCTGCCATGGAGTGGGCCAGGTCGGGGGTGAAGGGCCCGTTGATGTGGGGCTTCAGCTAGGAGGGACAGAGAACGGTAGCATGTTTAGGTTGTGTGTGTGTGTGTGTGTGTGTGTGTGTGTGTGTGTGTGTGTGTGTGAGAGAGAGAGAAGAAAGAGCAGGGGAGGGCACTCACCTCATCTAGGTTGATCTCGACCATCGAGTCATACTCACAGCCCGTGTCAGGAACCAGCAGGTCAGCGTAATCGTCAGCCAGGGCAGCAATGTCTGAGATGAGAGGGAGGGCAACGGGTCGGATAAATGGATCAAACATCTCTTTGAAAGAAATGACAAACCTTCCAGGTGAGCGTCCAAAATGGCACCCTATTCCCTTTATAGTGTATTATATAGGGAATAGGGTGCCATTTGGGATGCAATCACAGAACTTCCAAACATATTCAGCACATAACCTGAGAGATCATTGCACATCACACACACACAGACGTGTTTGATGACATGAACTGACTGACCTCCACGACCAGTCTTCTCCAGGTAGGTCTTCATGCGGTGGTTGTAGGGGAACACAGAGGTAGTGGCTCCAATCTCAGCCCCCATGTTGCAGATAGTGGCCATTCCTAAAACACACAATAGGCTGTAGGTTACTACGGGCATTTCTACAACACAAAATGTACTACAATGTGGCTTGATAGTAAACACTTGATTGATGATTGTGCTCCTCACACCATACATAGAAAAACAGAAGTACAGTACATTAGACCAGAGATTAGCAGTGGTCAGCTGGTCACCATCCTAGATAGATTATGAACTGTCTTATTGACGGCATAACCCCTATGAAGTGTGCAGTAGTAAACAAGTCCTCCCTCTCTCTGACCTGTGCAGGAGATGGAGTCCACCCCAGGTCCATGGTACTCCACAATGGCTCCAGTACCTCCCTTCACTGTCAGAATCCCAGCTACCTTAAGGATCACATCCTTGGGGGATGTCCACCCTGACAGCTTGCCTGTCAGCTTCACCCCAATAACCTGACAGGGGACAGGAGGAGAACATGGTTAAGTGAAGTTTATGTAGTATCAGTTGTAGAAATGCATTATACCACTGTACTATATTACTGGGACTTCGGAAAAAGGTGTTTTAAATATAAACTGTGAATCACTTACCTTGGGACACTTGAGCTCCCAGGGGATGCCAGCCATGACATCAACAGCATCAGCCCCTCCCACTCCAATGCAGATGGAGCCCAGTCCGCCACCATTGGGTGTGTGAGAGTCTGTGCCAATCAGCAACACCCCTGGGTAGGCATAGTTCTCCAGGATGATCTGAATGGGTGAGATATAATAGTCAGATATGGTACTGCAAACAGATAGCTCTTCATTATAAATGTGCAATATCTTATGTGAACGTATAATGAAAATCTGGACATACATTCATACAATTTTTATAGGAATGTAATTCTATAAGGACATCTTGTCTATAATCAAGTGAGTGCATTACCAGCAACTTTTGTGCCTTCAAAAGTGTAATTTCAGAGTAGCCTTGTTACTGTACCTGATGGATTATGCCAGAGCCTGGTTTCCAGAAGCCCACTCCATATTTAGCTCCAGCACTGGCCAGAAAGTTATACACCTCCGCATTAATATCCTAAGGACCAAGAGAAAAGGACAAATATTATTACCGGTAGTTTATTCTCTAGTCCTGCCTCCATCCCCCAGGCCTGACGATTTTACATTTTAGTCATTTAGCAGACGCTCTTATCCAGAGTGACGTACATGAACAATTAGGGTTAAGTGCCTTGCTCAAGGGCACATCGGCAGATTGCTCACCTAGCCAGCTCTGGGATTTGAACCAGCGACCTTTCGGTTACTGGCCCAAAGCTCTTAACAGCTAGGCTACCTGCCTCCATCCCCCTGTCCAGGCCTTCCCTGATCAGGCCTGGAACTTCATGATTTTAGGGGCAAGGCCATTTGGCCTTCAAGGTGCCCAATCTGCTAGCGCACCAAGGTCATTAACCAAAATAGCCAATAAAATGCATTTGAAAACCAAAAAAACTCCAGCTATTCTGTTAAGAAAACATGTACATATATAATTTGCCTACATGTCAAAGTGTAGGTGATAGGCTATGTGTATTGGCTACAGCCTCTGTCCACACTGATGCTGACATGAGGGAGGCGCCAGAAAATGTAGCCAAACGTTAATGAGACTTTTAATGGAAAATATGTAGGATAATTCATATTAACGTCTAAAGGCTTGATTCTGTCAACATACGAGGCACTGTTCATTCAGATAGGAAAGGCCAGTGCCTGTTGCGCACCACAACATCACCCACCTTTCAATCTGAGCGGAGTCAGTCAGAATTTTGGAACCATAAACGTAATTGTTTAAAACCTGGACTTTTTATTTTATGAGGCATGTCTTACCTTACTTTAAAGTAGCCTAGTCAAATTCTGGCCATAGGAATGTTGAGGGAATTCTTTTATAAACCCTTCCTCATACCATTGAATCCAGTAGGCTATTTCTCTCATGTTCAACATTCTTTCATTGTCCAGCAGCCAAAGACACAATCCTAGTCATATTAACAGCCCATGCTCGTTGTTGCAGCTTTTGATCTTCCTTCTTTCTAAAGGATATTTTCATCTTCGTCACATTTTCCCGCTAATTGCATTTTGGAAGATTGGCACGTATAGCCTACTGCCGTTTGCACTTATACTGTGAGGAAATAGTTTATCACCATTTTAAAGCTAAACATTCTGATCTGTTGCATCAGCCAAACTGCTTTTAAACAGGTTTTTTATGTACAGTGGTTGTATGAATTTGGGATCCATCGTCCCACAACTGTCCCAGATACTGTTTGGAATATTTAAGCTGACCAATAGAGAAGGTATATTTTTGTACTATGGGGAATAGTAGATTGACATAGGCTAGTGTTGTCGCTGTTCGTTACTCATCTTGTTGACTGAGGAAAAGTAAACGTGGACAGTTCTAACTTATTCAATGTGCGCCTCGGAATTAGATAAGAATGATGCGCACCGTTGCATCCCCGATGTGTCGGTCTTCACTTGTAGCCTACTACAGAGCTGCGAGGCCTGTGATAAGGACCAGATCACGTGATGGACATTGGCCAATAAGAACTGAGATATCTGAGAGAGCCATGTGAGTGAAAGGTGCTTCGGAGCACAGCGATTGGCAGCTGGGAGATTATTATAGTCAGCCACTTTCACCGCAAGGCATGGATTTTATTAGGGGGCATTACGACCACACAAGGGGGCAGACGGCCATCGCTGTTGCCGGGAAATTCGAGGCCTGCCCCTGACTTCTCACCTTTGCCCTCGCCAGGTCCTTGGCTCCTCCGATCTGGGCCTCGATCAGATGATCGCAGTGGATGGTGGAGGGCACGGCCACCTGGGGCAGGCCACTGCTGATGAACTGCAGCATGGCCATCTGGGCTGTGGCGTCCTGCATGGCCACGCGGTCCGGATGCAGACGCAGGTACGTACGGCCCCTGGCGATGTCCTGCCCCACAGGGTCATCCAGATGGCCGTACACAATCTTTTCTGAGAGGGTGAGGGGACGGTTGAGTCTGAAAGGGAGGAGTGCAGAGTGTGCTGAGAGTGTAAATGGCTACAAATAGCTCTAATTGTACAGTTGACACTGAACATAAAAAGTCTGCGTTACAGTCCCATCATTGCCTTGGCAAGACATTGAAGTTGGCTAAGTCAGAAACAGACTGGCACCACACTAGAACAGGCCTTCCACCCTGTCCTGTAAGCTATCTCAATAAGCATGGCATGAAACAGGGACATGTTCTAGTGTAAACAGAGGGGCATACTGACCTCTTGCGCACGATGTTAACATTTTCATTGAGCTTCTCATAGTTCACGTAGTTGCTGGGCTCAAAGCGGCTCATTGACACTTTGGCCTTGGCATTGAAGGCTGCAGACACGTGCAAGCGCCGCACACCCTGGCCCAGGGCAAGCTGGGGACAGAGATAATTCAACATAAAAAGTGTACATCAAAATAATTTGGGCCTAGATTTAGATAGTACACCACCCAAAGAGCTATAATAATAATAATAATAATAATAATAATAATAATAATAATAATAAGCCATTTAGCAGACGCTTTTATCCAAAGCGACTTACAGTCATGTGCGCATACATTTTTACGTATGGGTGGTCCCAGGGATCGAACCCACTAACCTGGCGTTACAAGCGCCATGCTCTACCAATTGAGCTACAGAGGACCATGAGTAGTCAACTTGGATGAAAAAGAGTGCCTGCACCCGCAAATAAATAAATCATAAAAAGGGAAGGGTGGGTTTATTACAGAAAGTTATGCACAAGTGTGTATATAGAGAGCAGTATGTGGATGGGAGTGGCAAATAACCTCAACATTTTCTTGTTGAGCACATAGACTCATTCTAGCTCAAGGTGAAACAGCTCTTCCTGTGCCTCTAGATGGGAGCTGTGGAATTGTATGGAACCGGATGAGATCATATCATTGGCATAATGTGGGGTAAACAAGCATTTGAGAATGTATGCATGTGTGATTGCCAGCATACCAGTGTCAAATACGAGGACATCTGGAAAATTCTAATGTTTAGTCAATAATCAGCGCTAAATGAGTCCTTCAATGAAAATCCCTGAACCCTGTCATACAACTGACATCTACAACAGCTGAGACATACAGAAATCAACAGGTATTTTGTCTTTCCGTGTCACCAAATACGTACTGTCACTCAAAGGTATGGGGAGGAAACCAGATCTATGAACGTCAAACAGCTCTAAAAATGGCAAGATTTTTTTTTTTTAAACAAGACTTCAGCATAATGCCAATAAGTCAATTTTGACTTGAGATTTTTAAAAAACACAAAAGATCAGAAATAGTCAAGAATCGTATGACAAACTGCTTTCGAATGACACCTCTATTTAGGGACAGTATTCTGACCGTATTGTTTTCACTGGCCAGGCTGCGTCGTGCTTGCCAGCGCCCTGTGTGGTTGCTATGCGCCCTAACCTTGCGTTAACCTTGCAATCAATAAACGTGTCCTCGGTTGAAATGACATATAGAGCGCAATGACATCTTACAGTAGGCCACATTCTTCCAATTTTCAACATTACAAATGGCTTTAAAAAGCCATATATTTGTGTGGAAATGACAAACTTGAGTTCATGACGAAGCTTCGAGGCAACTGGACAAGATGACCTGAAAAGTCGGCAAGACTTTGATCGTACTCTCTCAGACAAACATCATATAAAGACATCAGGTCCACATCCAAAGTGCATTCACTTGTATTTGAGGGTGAATTCTCATACATCGATGGCACATAAATGCAATATAATGTGTGAAAAACTGTCACCTACCTGCAGCCGGGCAACGGTAAGACAGTAGGTCGCCATTTTGTTCACTGACAAAGATGTGTCGAGCAGATGTGACGTCAGATTTTGTAGCCATCAACGTCGCGTGTCTATGCAGGAAAATAGAAATAGAGGTTTTCTGGGTCCTACTCTAATTTTGAATTCAGAAATGTATATACAATATATTTTCTTAACTAATATAGGATATGGATGCCAAACATTAAACCCTGCTATTTTGTATTTAATATTTTGTATACGTAGCTGCAAGGACCCCGGAATTAATTATGTGGGGTTCATATTTAAAATTCTCCCTTTGAATTTAGCCAGATTAATTCACGAACATATCCATAGCCATAGTAATTTGAACTAACGTGAAATAATCTCAAATAATATGATCCGAAAAAGAAACTAAACGAAAATACGAAGTTGAAAGGTCACGTGTGTTTGTGGGTCAAAGTTCAAAGTTCAACATAGCTATCGCATGCCCTGCGTTCGCCGACAATGGCTAAACATCATCCAGATTTGATATTTTGTAGAAAACAAGCCGGTGTCGGTAAGCTGTTCATTTTATTTTCACTGCATAGGATTGTTTTAGTACTAACTTCTAGTCAGCAATTATCTGTGCTGTGAATGGTTATTGCTGTGCTCAAGCCTTTTGTTGATAGTGGCTAGCTAGCTAAGCTAGTACAGTAACTAGCATGCTAGTAGGAGCAGTTAGCAAATGTTGTTCATTCATTTAGCTAGTTAACTTTACCATAACTTGCTTCTTCATCAACCCTTTGACTTGCCTTCTAACGTTATAGTTAGCTATATTGTAGCTAAGTTGACTCAGAACTGTTATTGATTGCATACTCGCTTAGCCAGCTTTATGAAACAATTCTCTGTTGGGTACTTTGTAATCATGTTCAATCACTGATTTGTTCTGTTTACTTTTCAGCTATTGGAAGATTGTGCGAGAAATGTAAGTTTCAATATCAAACGTTTACAACTCTACATCTGTCTGTCTCACATAGGGTCCTGTCTCAAATGGGGGGTTGTTAAGAGCCGCGATGCTCGGTTTGAACATAAACACGCATTGCTTGCGGTACGGTTTTGAAAGTTTAAGGACCTTATCTTTCATAGTGGCAATAAATTATTTATATATATATATATATATATATATATATATATATATATATATATATATATATATATATATATATATATATATATATATATATATATACATACACTTCTCAAAAAAATAAAGGGAACACTTAAACAACACATCCTAGATCTGAATGAATGAAATAATCTTATTAAATACTTTTTTTTTTTTTTACATAGTTGAATGTGCTGACAACAAAATCACAAAAAAATTATCAATGGAAATCAAATGTATCAACCCATGGAGGTCTGGATTTGGAGTCACCCTCAAAATTAAAGTGGAAAACCACACTACAGGCTGATCCAACTTTGATGTAATGTCCTTAAAACAAGTCAACATGAGGCTCAGTAGTGTGTATGGCCTCCACGTGCCTGTATGACCTCACTACAATGCCAGGGCATGCTCCTGATGAGGTGGCGGATGGTCTCCTGAGGGATCTCCTCCCAGACCTGGACTAAAGAATCCGCCAACTCCTGGACAGTCTGTGGTGCAACGTGGCGTTGGTGGATGGAGCGAGACATGATGTCCCAGATGTGCTCAATTGGATTCAGGTCTGGGGAACGGGCGGGCCAGTCCATAGCATCAATGCCTTCCTCTTGCAGGAACTGCTGACACACTCCAGCCACATGAGGTCTAGCATTGTCTTGCATTAGGAGGAACCCAGGGCCAACCGCACCAGCATATGTTCTCACAAGGGGTCTGAGGATCTCATCTCGGTACCTAATGGCAGTCAGGCTACCTCTGGCGAGCACATGGAGGGCTGTGCGGCCCCCCAAAGAAATGCCACCCCACACCATGACTGACCCACCGCCAAACCGGTCATGCTGGAGGATGTTGCAGGCAGCAGAACGTTCTCCACGGCGTCTCCAGACTCTGTCACATGTGCTCAGTGTGAACCTGCTTTCATCTGTGAAGAGCACAGGGCGCCAGTGGCGAATTTGCCAATCTTGGTGTTCTCTGGCAAATGCCAAACGTCCTGCACGGTGTTGGGCTGTAAGCACAACCCCCACCTGTGGACGTCGGGCCCTCATACCACCCTCATGGAGTCTGTTTCTGACCGTTTGAGCAGACACATGCACATTTGTGGCCTGCTGGAGGTCATTTTGCAGGGCTCTGGCAGTGCTCCTCCTGCTCCTCCTTGCACAAAGGAGGTGGTAGCGGTCCTGCTGCTGGGTTGTTGCCCTCCTCCACGTCTCCTGATGTACTGGCCTGTCTCCTGGTAGCGCCTCCATGCTCTGAACACTACGCTGACAGACACAGCAAACCTTCTTGCCACAGCTCGCATTGATGTGCCATCCTGGATGAGCTGCACTACCTGAGCCACTTGTGTGGGTTGTAGACTCTGTCTCATGCTACCACTAGAGTGAAAGCACCGCCAGCATTAAAAAAGTGACCAAAACATCAGCCAGGAAGCATAGGAACTGAGAAATGGTCTGTGGTCACCACCTGCAGAACCACTTCTTTATTGGGGGTGTCTTGCTAATTGCCTATAATTTCCACCTGTTGTCTATTCCATTTGCACAACAGCATGTGAAATGTATTGTCAATCAGTGTTGCTTCCTAAGTGGACAGTTTGATTTCACAGAAGTGTGATTGACTTGGAGTTACATTGTGTTGTTTAAGTGTTCCCTTTATTTTTTTGAGCTGTGTGTGTGTGTATATATATATATATATATATATATATATATATATATACACACACACACTGTCTTCCATCTGTTTTCCGTAAACAAGCGCTGTAACATGGATATATATATATATAACAGATGGAAGACAGTGGACTACCTATGCTAACGTTAATTAGCTACCATTATCTGCATCTCCGAACACCTGTGTGTAAATGGAAAATAGACGCCACAAACGTTTTGTCACTGAAAAATAATGTAGGCTAACTGTTTTAAAACAGTAAGTATGTATTTTGCATTTGTGAAATTATTGATGTGATATGAAAGTAGAGGGATTTTTGTTTCTAGAACCGTATCACAATCGAAAATCGATTCACGTTTAGATGGAGTATTTGGCTGTTTTGGCTTCTAGAGCCAATTCGCCCTTTAAAAGGAACATGTAAGATCCTTGGACTAAGGAGTAACGTTAGGCTCATTTAGTCCAATATTGGGCAAAATGAAACCTTTCATACAATGCTTGCCCGAAGTGGTGAGAAGGTGACTTTATGGACCTGAATGCCAAAACATTCAGGAGATAGAGGTACTCAAAGTTGACCCCGTTTTGCCTACCCTACCTAGCTACAGTTTGTTACGCAAGATATGTGATAACTATGTTTTCATACTTGATGATACTTAGTTTATACAAAACGCTGCCATAGATTTTTAAACTAACCTGCTCTTGGTGATACTTTATTCGTTCTCAATTGAGGAAAGGTTAAATGTCCGTGTCCAGTTGCAGGTGGTTCTACAAAAACCAGAGAACTCAGGAAGATATTAAATGATGTTTTGTACAGCGCGAGGAGGTTCCTAGCCATCTTAATTGCTGCACATCTAGCATTTCCCAGCATCTTTGCAGGAACTAGATTTCTATGCGCCGCAGCCATGTGTAGATGTCAGTGCGACTAAAACAAAGATCTACACGCATGCAAAGGGCATTTCTCACTTGATACGAAACATGGATTTAATATCTTTCTGAGTTCTCTGGTTTTTGTAAAACCACCTGCAACTGGACATGGATATTTATACGATTTTTTTCCCAGAATCGAGATTGAAGAAAGTATCACCAAAAGCAGTTTACTAGAAAAATCAGCGTTTTGTATAAGCTAAGCTGTAACATTGAGTATGGAAACATAGTTATCACAGCTTGCGTAACAAACTGTAGCTGCATCCTATCATGAGACGTCCATGTCTTCATCACTGTAAAAGATAAACGGTTGAGTTTGATATCCACTCACTACTGTAAGTCGCTCTGGATAAGAGCGTCTGCTAATTGACTAAAATGTAAACATTTTAAATAACATTTGGAGGCTTACAAACAGGGTTGTCAAACTATTCTATGGTTTCTTGAGAAAAATATTTTCTGTTTTAACCTCAATTATCTAAAAGTATAAACACCGTATTTATTTATTTAATTTTCACAAATGTTGTAGCTCTTAGACCAATCAATCAAATTGTATTTATAAAGCCCTTTTTACATCAGCAGATGTCACAAAGTGCTATACAGAAACCCAGCCTAAAACCCCAAACGGCAAGCAATGCAGATGTAGAAGCATGGTGGCTAGGAAAAACTCCCTAGAAAGGCAGAAACCTAGAGAGGAACCAGGCTCTGAGGGGTGGCCAGTCCTCTTCTGGCTGTGCCGGGTGGAGATTGTAACAGTACATGGCCATTAAGGCCAGATTTTTCTCCAAGAGGTTCAAATGTTCATAGATGACCAGCAGGGTCAAATAATAATCACAGTGGTTGTAGAGACCCTCTACAAATATGGTTGTGCCTGTCATCGGTTGAGACACAGTATACTCTTGAATACAGGGTGGGTGTCATTTCAATCATAGAAATACAATTCATAGAATGGACCTATCCCTTCAGACAAGGGTTGAATGGCGGGAAACCGGTTACTGAGATTTACCGGGATAAATATCTGCGAGAAACCAGTAAATTATAAGATATTATTTTTATGAACAGCATGGCGTGAAAAGGAACTGTTAAATTATATGCAATGTCTAAATCTGGCTTCTCTACAGCCTCTGCATGATGAATCAACGCTCAGGGTGGGGACAGACCCATCTCAGTATGGAGCAGTTCACATTGCATGTAGTAGACCTATCATCTCATGGTCATTTTTTTTTCTTGTGACAGGTAGGTCTACATTTGCTGTAGCATGGCCTAAGCTACAGTAATATAAAGACCGACTGCGCGTCTAATTTACACATCTCCATCTGGCTTTCGGGGGTCACCTTATTTTTTTATTGTAAAGAAAAGGGAAAAAATGCAGCTGCAGAGTTTTAAAACAGCCTATCAATCGAATATCGTTGCTTTAAATCAGTGCACACGTGAGCTCTCTCACTCCAACTCCATTCAAATTGCATCCAAAATAGATAATCCTGTTCTAGATTGATATATAGCCCTATATATAGATGTCCTAGCCTACCTCTTTCAGGTAATAAATTCAATGCAGTATTAGCCTTATATTTAGCTCATTAATGATGGGTTATGCATAATAAGCTTCTAACTTATAGCCTCTGTCTCTTGCGCAATACGCAAGCACCTCTCCTTAATAATAATATGCCATTTAGCAGACGCTTTTATCCAAAGCGACTTACAGTCATGTGCGCATAAATTTTTAAGTATGGGTGGTCCCGGGGATCGAACTCACTACCCTGGCTTTACAAGCGCCATGCTCTACCAATTGAGCTACAGAGGACCACCTTAAAAATGCTCCTTAGCTCTTGGAGTCCCATGCAGGGAAAGCTAGACTAGAATAGCTTGCTGGACATTATTTTTTTTAGCATTACTTATACCAATAATCTATTCGAAGAGTGACGCAAGCTCTTTTTTTCTGAATGTTAAACACAGCAGGCCAATAGAACTCACGGGTAGTTTGAAAGAAGAGCGAACGCAGTAGGCTATAGCAGTTATTTATTCAGACCCATAACCACTCAATATTCGTGAAGAGAAGTGAAAGCCTTCTGCATCTAAATCTAGTCCTATATTATTCAAGGATGTCATTAGAATGATTAAGATAAGGACAGCAACTTATTTCATTTAACTGTTGAAAGCGAGGAAGGAATGAAGCAACAATAGAGAGAGAAAGAGGTAGGCTAATAACATTAGGGGAAATATTATGAAAGGTACAGTATATATGAGTCCGCCTACTAGTTATACAAAGAGGCCCTATTATATTTCAAAATTAAAATCAAATTCGCTAGCCTATACTTGTAACTTTGTAAGCCACATGTGCTGCACCAGAATCGCATGTTCTCTTCTGCTTTATCATGGTTGAAACGATGTGCGTAATTCCAGTCCATATAAAACAGTATAGTACAATACAGTACAGTAATACAGTTCACAGACTAGCCTACTGGAGCTAGTTTAATTTATTTACCCAGGAGAGCCTATAGCTAGTTACATCAATGGGCGTTTATGTTTTTCTGTCGTTTGTAATGTGCAATAGCCTATATCATATTTGTATTGTATAATGGCACAATCTTTTGGGCTCGGGCTCATTTAATGTCGTTAATGTAGGGCTCATAAAATGTATTTAATATATGGCTCAGGTAGCATCAGGTTTAAATTTTCATGATGCTCTAATCAAATCCAGACATTTTATGTGCTTTATAATGCTTTTGAATGACACTGCAGGTTTTGGAGGGAAATACCGGGTTACCCGGGAAAAATGTGATTTATTTTCGGGGTGGAACATATGTAAAATTCCGGGAAAATATTAAACTCTACTTAAGACACCTGTAATTTAGCTGGTACACCAATGACATTTAAACTGAATTGAAACTTTAACTTCCAAATATAGCTGCAAGCAGCAATGAAAGGGGTTCACATGATGACAGATAGGACACAAGATATGTGCAATCAGTGAAACCATTACCATGTTTATCTCTCAATACGCAAGTGAAGTTTAATCTGGTGATGTAGGTTGCAGTAGCAGTGCGTGGGTAAAATCACCAGAGATGCCAATCCAGAAAAAAAAAAAGCCATATTACAACCTGTGTGTTGTGATAATTGCGTTTGCTCTATAACCTGTTAGTTCATATGCCTTGACACCGAGACAATAAGACAATGGCAGAATAAATTAAACCACACATTTGTTTGATTACAAAACTGGAGAGCAATGTGTGTATGGTGAAGTCCACAAAACTTCTTGCATGTAACAAACAGTTACATGACCTAGAGCACGGTCAAGCAAGGTAATGTTTCCGAAATTTTTTGACAACTAAACAACTATTGATTTAGAACCACAGAGTTACTGCAAGTCGCAAAGAGAACAGGAGCTGCCTCCACTATTCCAGCACCATTTCAACTTCATCTAATCACTGATGCATAGTCTAATACCGTGATAACAAAAACGATATAGTCCAATCAACGTAAGCTAAATATGATGTGGCTGTCCATGGTACTGATTTCCGTGTGTGCATGCGTGCATGTAGAAATAAACATATGTTGACTCACCCTACTTGTAGAGAAACGCCAATGCCATCCTCCTCTTTCATTTTGCCTAAACGGTCTATGACTCTGTCATACAGTACACTCTTTTAGTTTTTGTTGTCCTAGGCTACCTGGCTAAAATACTTGATTGCTAGACTAACTTCCTTTCATGGGCAACAATACGCCAGGCCAGCTAGTTAACATTAGCATACTACATCTAGCTACATGTAGAACTTCCATCCTCTTAGGCCAGGGGCACAATGCATGAATGTATGGTTGGATCAGAATCGCCGTTATAATCATTGGCCAGTATGGAGAATTAAGTAAAACCACAAGTCCAAATCCCTATCTCCATCCATGGCTAATTTAGGAAAGGGCTGATTTTAGCTAGCTAGCCACCAGAGGACAACAACAAAATGAGATGCAACCATTCAAAAACAAAATCTGTCAAAAATTACATTTGGCTTGTGATGTGATTGGTCTGAAGCCAAATTCAAACTGGTTTCCCATTTTATTTTATTTTTTGTGCACCAGGACTACTCACATCATAGCTCACTCGGTTTCGCTCAACGCTGATTGGTTATTTATCTTTTTAATAAAAAAATGTTAAGGAAGGCCAAATGCTCGCTGGCTTCCCTAGCATTCAATGCTACGGGCGGCAACAATGTCATACTCTTTCTGACCTGACAGCGTCAGATAGATACGCTACACATACTGCAACTGAGGGTCGCTGTTTCGTTCGCTCGGATGCTTTAACCAGTGAGATACATTCAGCCTCTTGCGTATTGAAGGACATTTATGAAACAGAGAGGTTAAGTAAATTATTTAGTATCTTTATTTTTTTTTCTTGGTACATTTTTTTGGGAAGCCTGGCTTCCCTTGGCATCCATGAATACACGCCACTGGTAGGTTGATTATCTTTGAATGCAACAGGTAATCATTCTTAAAGTCATTACTTAATGTATTGAGTTTATATACAAATTCTGGGGTTAATTTGACCAATGGTTTATGTTAAGATTTATGAATGACAGTGCCTTCGGAAAGTATTCAGACCCCTTTACTTTTTCCACATTTTGTTACGTTACGGCCTTATTCTAAAATGTATTAAATTAAAGATTTTCCTCATCAATCTACACACAATACCCCATAATGACAAAGCGAAAACGGGTTTTTAGAAAAAACGGAAATACCTTATTTACATAAGTATTCAGACTTTGCTATGAGACTCGAAATTGAGCTCAGGTGGATCCTGTTTCCATTGATCATCCTTGAGATGTTTCTACAACTTGGAGTCCACCTGTGTTAAATTCAATTGATTGGACATGATTTGGAAAAGCTCACACCTGTTTATGTAAGGTCCCACAGTTGACAGTGCATGTCAGAGCAAAAACCAAGCCATGAGGTCGAAGGAATTGTCTGTAGAGCTCCGAGACAGGATTGTGTCAAGGCACAGATCTGGGGAAGGGTACATAAACATTTCTGCAGCATTGAAGGTCCCCAAAAACACAGTGGCCTCCATCATTCTTAAATGGAAGAAGTTTGGAACCACCAAGACTCTTCCTAGAACTGGCCTCCCAGCCAAACTGTGCAATCGGGGGAGACGGGCCTTGGTCAGACTTTGAATGCAGCAACTAATCATTCTCAAATTCATTAGAGGCTAATTCAATTCAAATCTGGAGTCTGACTCATGGGCCTCGGCTAACATGTATGGAAGGTTTCGTGCAGTCAGAAAGGGATTTAAATCATATGGAACGACCCAATACACAGGGTAGTTAATACTTATTTCTCCACTTCCTCAGATTTACCCCAAACATCCTGCACGTAATATGTATTATAATCAACACTTTGATGTCTTTATCTGCATATGTGCATGGCTCAGTTCAAAATGGAATTAACACACTCATCCCTCTCTCCCCACTCTCCTAGGTGATGGAAAGTGTGTGATTTGTGATTCGTATGTGAGGCCGTGCACGCTGGTGCGCATCTGTGACGAATGCAACTACGGGTCCTACCAGGGGCGCTGTGTCATCTGTGGAGGTCCTGGTGTGTCTGATGCTTACTACTGCAAGGAGTGCACCATCCAGGAGAAAGATGTAGGTGTCCTACTCTCTCACCTCTTTCTCACACTTGGATTATAAAAGGAGTAGAAATACCTGCACACCGTTGAATGCGCCTGTATAGTTTATTGCAATGTTTCCAATAAACAACATTGGAATAAACTATACGGGATAATTCAACAGTGTGTGCAGGTACATTAATGTTGTGAACAAATTATAGCAGTCTAAGCAGACAATTGAAATGAAAGTGGTTCTATAATCCAGTTTATACCCATTGTCTCACGTCAGATAGCGCAACGATTCTATCGGTTGAGGGACGAGTATCGCGTAGGAGTGACGCCACCTGTCAGAAGACAGAATATTATACCAGAAATATTAGAGAAAAGGAGATGACGCATATCCACATTTTCCCATTGAAAGAAATGGTCACGGTTCCGGTCTGTCAAAGTGGGCATTCCCCCTCTTGCCAGAGCATGCTTTCTCATAGTGTTGCACAGGTATACCGGTACTATCACGGTATCAAAACGTCATGGTACTTATGATACCAACATTTTAGAATACCGTAGTAATTTAATTTAATATGTCATACTGTTTCATATGATACTTTCTGGCCAACCGATCTAAAGAACCTGCTGGCTTCTGTTATACGATGTTTATAAAGTCAGTTTTGTTTATAAATTTAGTGGCGCAGCGGTCTAAGGCACTGCATCGCAGTGCTTGAGGCGTCACTACAGACCCGGTTTCGATCCCAGGCTGTGTCACAGCCGGCCGAGGCCCATGAGGCGGCCAACAATTGGCCCTGCCAACACTGTTTTGGTTACCACATGATTCCATATGTGTTATTTCATAGTTTTGATGTCTTCACTATTATTCATCAATGTAGAAAATAGTTATAAAAAATAAAGAAAAACCCTGGAATGAGTAGGTGTCCAAACTTTTGACTGGTACTGTGTGTGTGTGTGTGTGTATATATACAGTGGGGGAAAAAAGTATTTAGTCAGCCACCAATTGTGCAAGTTCTCCCACTTAAAAAGATGAGAGAGGCCTGTAATTTTCATCATAGGTACACGTCAACTATGACAGACAAATTGAGGGAAAAAAATCTAGAAAATCATATTGTAGGATTTTTAATGAATTTATTTGCAAATTATGGTGGAAAATAAGTATTTGGTCACCTACAAACAAGCAAGATTTCTGGCTCTCACAGACCTGTAACTTCTTCTCTAAGAGGCTCCTCTGTCCTCCACTCGTTACCTGTATTAATGGCACCTGTTTGAACTTATCAGTATAAAAGACACCTGTCCACAACCTCAAACAGTCACACTCCAAACTCCACTATGGACAAGACCAAAGAGCTGTCAAAGGACACCAGAAACAAAATTGTAGACCTGCACCAGGCTGGGAAGACTGAATCTGCAATAGGTAAGCAGCTTGGTTTGAAGAAATCAACTGTGGGAGCAATTATTAGGAAATGGAAGACATACAAGACCACTGATAATCTCCCTCAATCTGGGGCTCCACACAAGATCTCACCCCGTGGGGTCAAAATGATCACAAGAACGGTGAGCAAAAATCCCAGAACCACACGGGGGGACCTAGTGAATGACCTGCAGAGAGCGGGGACCAAAGTAACAAAGCCTACCATCAGTAACACACTACGCCGCCAGGGACTCAAATACTGCAGTGCCAGACGTGTCCCCCTGCTTAAGCCAGTACATGTCCAGGCCCGTCTGAAGTTTGCTAGAGTGCATTTGGATGATCCAGAAGATGATTGGGAGAATGTCATATGGTCAGATGAAACCAAAATAGAACTTTTTGGTAAAAACTCAAATCGTCGTGTTTGGAGGACAAAGAATGCTGAGTTGCATCCAAAGAACACCATACCTACTGTGAAGCATGGGGGTGGAAACATCATGCTTTGGGGCTGTTTTTCTGCAAAGGGACCAGGACGACTGAAGGAAAGAATGAATGGGGCCATGTATCGTGAGATTTTGAGTGAAAACCTCCTTCCATCAGCAAGGGCATTGAAGATGAAACGTGGCTGGGTCTTTCAGCATGACAATGATCCCAAACACACCGCCCAGGCAACAAAGGAGTGGCTTCGTAAGAAGCATTTCAAGGTTCTGGAGTGGCCTAGCCAGTCTCCAGATCTCAACCCCATAGAAAATCTTTGGAGGGAGTTGAAAGTCCGTGTTGCCCAGCGACAGCCCCAAAACATCACTGCTCTAGAGGAGATCTGCATGGAGGAATGGGCCAAAATACCAGCAACAGTGTGTGAAAACCTTGTGAAGACTTACAGAAAACGTTTGACCTGTGTCATTGCCAACAAAGGATATATAACAAAGTATTGAGAAACTTTTGTTATTGACCAAATACTTATTTTCCACCATAATTTGCAAATAAATTCATTAAAAATCCTACAATGTGATTTTCTGGAGAAAAAAAATCTCATTTTGTCTGTCATAGTTGACGTGTACCTATGATGAAAATTACAGGCCTCTCTCATCTTTTTAAGTGGGAGAACTTGCACAATTGTGGCTGACTAAATACTTTTTTCCCCCACTGTATATGTGTATACAGTTGGAAGTCGGAAGTTTACATACACCTTAGCCAAATACATTTAAACTCAGTTTTTCACAATTCCTGACATTTAATCCTAGTAAAAATTTGCTGTTTTAGGTCAGTTAGGATCACTACTTTATTTTAAGAATGTGAAATGTCAGAATAATAGTAGAGAGAATGATTTATTTCAGTTTTTATTTATTTCATCACATTCCCAGTGGGTCAGACGTTTACATACACTCAATTAGTATTTGGTAGCATTGCCTTTTAAATTGTTTAACTTGTGTCAAACGTTTTGGGTAGCATTCCACAAGCTTCCCACAATAAGTTGGGTGAATTTTGGCCCATTCCTACTGACAGAGCTGGTGTAACTGAGTCAGGTTTGTAGGCGTCCTTGCTCGCACACACTTTTTCAGTTCTGCCCACAAATGTTCTAAAGGAATGAGGTCAGGGCTTTGTGATGGCCACTCCAATACCTTGACTTTGTTGTCCTTAAGCCATTTTGCCACAACTTTGGAAGTATGCTTGGGGTCATTGTCCATTTGGAAGACCCATTTGCGACCAAGCTTTAACTTCCTGTCTGATGTCTTGAGATGTTGCTTCAATATATCCACATAATTTTCCTTCCTCATGATGCCAGCTATTTTGTGAAGTGCACCAGTCCCTCCTGCAGCAAAGCACCCCTACAGCATGATGCTGCCACCCCCGTGCTTCACGGTTGGGATGGTGTTCTTCGGCTTGCAAGCCACCCCCTTTTTCCTCCGAACATAACGATGGTCATTATGGCCAAACAGTTCTATTTTTGTTTCATCAGACCAGAGGACATTTCTCCAAAAAGTATGATCTTTGTCCCCATGTGCAGTTGCAAACCATAGTCTGGCTTTTTTATGGCGGTTTTGGAGCAGTGGCTTCTTCCTTGCTGAGCGGCCTTTCAGGTTATGTCGATATAGGACTCGTTTTACTGTGGATATACACTACCAGTCAAAAGTTTTAGAACACCTACTCATTCAAGGGTTTTTCTTGATTTTTACGTTGTAGAATAATAGTGAAGACATCAAAACTATGAAATAACACATGTGGAATCATGTAGTAACCAAAAAAGTGTTAAATAAATCAAAATATATTTGAGATTCTTCAAATAGCCACCCTTAGCCTTGATGACAGCTTTGCACATTCTTGGCATTCTCTCAACCAGCTTCATGAGGTAGTCACCTGGAATGCATTTAAATTAACAGGTGTGCCTTCTTAAAAGTTAATTTGTGGAATTTCTTTCCTTCTTAAAACGTTGTGTTGTGACAGGGTAGGGGTGGTATAGAGAAGATAGCCCTATTTGGTAAAAGACCAAGTCCATATTATGGCAAAGAGAAACGACAGTCCATCATTACTTTAAGACATGAAGGTCAGTCAATACGGAACATTTCAAGAACTTTGAATGTTTCTTCAAGTGCAGTCGCAAAAACCATCAAGCGTTATGATGAAACTGTCTCTCATGAGGACCGCCACAGGAATGGAAGACCCAGAGTTACCTCTGCTGCAGAGGATAAGTTCATTAGAGTTACCAGCCTCAGAAATCGCAGCCCAAATAAATGCTTCACAGAGTTCAAGTAACAGACACATCTCAACATCAACTGTTCAGAGGACACTGTGTGAATCAGGCCTTCATGGTCGAATTGCTGCAAAGAAACCACTACTAAAGGACACCAATAATAAGAAGAGACCTGCTTGGGCCAAGAAACACGAGCAATGGACATTAGACCGGTGGAAATGTGTTCTTTGGTCTGGAGTCCAAATTGGAGATTTTGGGTTCCAACCGCTGTGTCTTTGTGAGACGCGGTGTGGGTGAACGGATGATCTCTGCATGTGTTTTTACCACCGTAAAGCATGGAGGAGGAGGTGTTATGTGTTGGGGTGCTTTGCTGGTGACACTGTCTGTGATTTCCTTAGAATTCAAGGCACACTAAACCAGCATGACTACCACAGCATTCTTCAGCGATACGCCATCCCATCTGGTTTGGGCTTAGTGGGACTATAATTTGTTTTTCAACAGGACAATGACCCAACACACCTCCAGGCTGTGTAAGGGCTATTTGACCAAGAAGGAGAGTGATGGAGTGCTGCATCAGATGACCTGGCTTCCACAATCCCCCGACCTCAACCCAATTGAGATGGTTTGGGATGAGTTGGACCGCAGAGTGAAGGAAAAGCAGTTCCAAATGTGGGAACTCCTTCAAGACTGTTGGAAAAGCATTCCAGGTGAAGCTGGTTGAGAGAATGCCAAGAGTGTGCAAAGCTGTCATCAAGGCAAAGGGTGGCTATTTGAATAATATAAAATATATATTGATTTGTTTAACACTTTTATGGTTACTACATGATTCCATATGTGTTATTTCATAGTTTTGATGTCTGCACTATTATTCTACAATGTAGAAAATAGTCAAAATAAGAAAAACCCTGGAATGAGTAGGTGTTCTAAAAATGTTGACCGGTACTGCAGATACTTTTGTACCTGTTTCCTCCAGCATCTTCACAAGGTCCTTTGCTGTTGTTCTGGGATTGATTTGCACTTTTCGCACCAAAGTACATTCATCTCTAGGAGACAGAACGCGTCTCCTTCCTGAGCGGTATGACGGCTGCGTGGTCCCATGGTGTTTATACTTGTCCTGACCGACTTGCCAAAACTATAGTTTGTTAACAAGAAATGTGTGGAGTGGTTGAAAAACGAGTTTTAATGACTCCAACCTAAGTGTATGTAAACTTCCGACTTCAACTGTGTATGTATGTATGTATGATTTGTACATTTGTTACATTGGAGCAGCCCGCAAAGCTAGCAATGTTCATACATTGTAAAATGTAATCGCCTGTTATAACCAATAGCACAGACCAGTCTGGGTAGACTTTGTAAATTCACTGTCATGCAGCATCTGAGTGTCAGAGAGGGAAAATGGAGCACTGCTTCACGACAGGCATGCTTGCAGCTTTACAGCAAAGTAAATGGCTTGTCTCTAGTCTAAACGGTTCAAACAATATATTTATTTCTGGTGCTCCTTAAATTCTGTTTGGTGCCTAAAGTTTTAAAAGTTGGGAGCAGTGTGTTTGTGGGAGAGAGAGTGGTGTGTGTGTGTGTGTGTGTGTATTTATGAGAGTGAGGGAGACAGTGTGTGAGGAAGGGAGGGAGAGCGTGTGTGTGTGTGTGTGTGTGTGTATGTTAACTGAAGAGTTTAGAAGGTTTCATGCAGTGTTTTCTCCTTACTGACACAATGACATGCAGATCATTATGCATTTGGAAAGTATTCAGACCCCTTCCCCTTTTCCACATTTTGTTACGTTACAGCCTTATTCTAAAACATATTAAATAAATGTTTTTCCTCATCAATCTACACACAATACCCCATAATGACAAAGCAAAAACTGGTTTAGAAATGTTTTGAAAATAAATTTAAAAACAGAAATACCTTATTTACATAATTATTCAGACCCTTTGCTATGACACTCGAAATAGAGCTCAGGTGCATCCTGTTTCCATTGATCATTCTTGAGATGTTTCTACAACTTGATTGGAGTCCACCTGTGGTAAATTCAATTGATTGGACATGATTTGGAAAGGCACACACCTGTCTATTTAAGGTCCCACAGTTGACAATGCATGTCAGAGCAAAAACCAAGCCGTGAGGTCGAAGGAATTGTCTGTGGATGCCTGTATCTTTGTAGGTACGGGGTGTATTGATACACCAGCCAAAGTGTAATTAATAACTTCACCATGCTCAAGGGGATATTCAATGTCTGCTTTGTTTTTTTCTCTCTCTACCAATAACTGCCCTTTGCGGGGCTTTGGAAAACGTCCCTGGTCTTTGTGGTTGAATCTGTTTTTGAAAGATTCACTGCTCGACTAAGGAACCTTACAGATCATTGTGTGTGTGTGGGGGGTACAGAGATGAGGTAGTCATTAAAAAATCATGTTAAATACTATTATTGCACACAGAGTGAGTCCATGCAACTTATGTGACTTGTTAAGCACATTTTTACTCCTGAACTTATTTAGGCTTATTTGGGTAACAAAGGGGTTGAATACTGACTCAAGACATTTCAGCTTTTCATTTTATATTAATTTGTAAACATTTCAAAAAACATAATTCCACTGTGACAGTATGGGGTATTGTGTGTGTGTGTGTGTGTGTGTGTGTGTGTGTGTAGGCCAGTGACCAATAAATCTAAATTTCACTAAATCTTTCATTCCGGCTGTAACGCAACAAAATGTGGAAAAAGTCTAGGGGTGTGAATACTTTCTGAAGTCTCTGTACTTATTGGAAAGATGTCTGTTTGGGCTCAGAATGTTCAGAACACGTTCGGCTTGTCATAAAATCTTCCCAATATGTACTACCCGTTAGTATGAAAAAATGAGCGTATGAGGTGTCTTGATTTCTATACCGTCTCTTGTTTATACCTGCACTAACAAGTTGCTACTCTCTCTACACTTCTCGGTTTGACCCTACAGCGAGACGGATGCCCCAAGATTGTGAACCTGGGCAGCTCAAAGACTGACCTGTTTTATGAACGGAAGAAGTATGGGTTCAAGAAGAGGTGAAGACAGGACAGTCTAACATGCTTTGCTTCAGGTTTTTTTTTAACTTTTCTTTTTGTAAACATGTTTTGACAATACAATAAAGCCTTTTATATTACTGCCGTGTGTGTGTGTATTTTCCTCAAGTTTTAGGGTTAATGATCTAGTGTTCGTACTTCTGAATCGAGCATTACACATTGAAATTCTCATTTATTGATATCATGAAACTAGAACTGGGGAATGTCCTGCAGGAAAGATTGACTAACAACTCTCATTGCCTGACTCAACAGTGGATTTAAGCGCCCTCTACTGGTTTGAGAGGTGATTCAGTGTTTTGTGTTCCATCGCCACTTGCAAATGTAATCAACACCTCTACATTGAAATTTGATAAAAGAATTTGTGCATCCACAACACTGAGGTATTCACTATTTATGTAGTTACTGTTGGGTACAGCCCCTAACACACTCATCCATTGTTGGTCTTGGCCACTTCCTCTTTAAATTTCTTCCTCCAGATCTTCCCCACCAGATGGCATCTTTTCACGGTTTATCACAGTGGCTAATGCAACAGTGACTGTGTTACGCAACATCAGGGGTGTATTCACTAGGAACCAAATGAAACTGAGGGACCTACCTGACTTTCCAATAAACACATTTTTTGTGTTTTTCCGTTGCCATTTCAAAACGTTGTGGACTAATGATTAAACCCCAGGCATGGGCACATTTTTTTTTTAGAAGAACAAGTTAAATGCCAAAAAAAAGAGCCATTGGATAAACTGGACTAAGTTGAAAGCTCTTTGTCCTGAAAAGCTATTGGTGTGTTCCTTTCTCTGGGTGGTTTTTTCGACTGTCCTGTCAGTAATATTACACAGGCAGGTATTTCAGCAAAAAAACACCTTCACTGTGTACTGTGTCTTCAACAATGCTTTATTTAGATAGATATATATATATATATATATATATATGAGGACATACAGTAGCCACACGCAAAATGCCACAAAATATACAGTGAACTTCGGAAACTATTCAGACCCCTTGACTTTTTCCACATTTTGTTACGTTACAGCCTTATTCTAAAATGGATTAAATACATCAGCAATCTACACACAATACCACATAATGACAAAGCCAAAACAGGTTAGACATTTTTGCAAATGTATTAAAAATAAAAACATACCTTATTTACATACGTTTTCAGACCCTTTGCTATGAGACTCGAAGTTGAGCTCAGGTGCATCCTGTTTCCATTGATCATCCTTGATGTTTCTACAACTTTATTGGAGTCCACCTGTGGTAAATTCAATTGATTGGACATGATTTGGAAAGGCACACCTGTTTATATAAGGTCCCACAGTTGACAGTGCATGTCAGAGCAAAAACCAAACCATGAGGTCGAAGGAATTGTCCGTAGAGCTCAGAGACAGGATTGTGTCAAGGCACAGATCTTTGGAAGGGTACAAAAAAATTCTGCAGCATTGAAGGTCCCCAAGAACACAATGGCCTCCATCATTCTTAAATGGAAGAAGTTTGGAACCACCAAGACTCTTCCTAGAGCTGGCCGCCCGGCCAACCTGAGCAATCGGGGGAGAAGGGCCTTGGTCAGGGAGGTTACCAAGAACCCGATGGTCACTCTGACAGGGCTCCAGAGTTCCTCTGTGGAGATGGGAGAACCTTCCAGAAGGACAACCATCTCTGCAGCACTCCACCAATCAGGCCTTTATGGTAGAGTGGCCAGACGGAAGCCACTCTTCAGTAAAAGTCACATGACAGCCCACTTGGAGTTTGCCAAAAGGTACCTAAAGACTCTCAGACCATGAGAAACAAGATTGAACTCTTTGGCCTGAATGCCAAGCTTCACGTCTGGAGGAAACCTGCCACCATCCCTACGGTGAAGCATGGTGGTGGCAGCATCATGCTGTGGGATGTTTTTCAGTGGCAGGGACTGGGAGACTAGTCAGGATCGAGGGAAAGATGAACGGAGCAAAGTACAGAGAGATCCTTGATGAAAACCTGCTCCAGAGCGCTCAGGACCTCTGCCTGGGGCGACGATTCGCCTTCCAACAGGGCAACGACCCTAAGCACACAGCCAAGACAATGCAGGAGTGGCTTCGGGACAATGAATGTCCTTGAGTGGCCCAGCCAGAGACCGGACTTGAACCCGATCTAACATCTCTGGAGAGACCTGAAAACAGCTGTGCAGCAACGCTCCCCATCCAACCTGACAGAGCTTGAGAGGATCTGCAGAGAATGTGAGAAACTCACCAAATACAGGTGTGCCAAGCTTGTAGCGTCATACCCAAGAAGACTCAATGCTGTAATCGCTGCCAAAGGTGCTTCAACAAAGTACTGAGTAAAGGGTCTGAATACTTATGTAGATGTGATATTCCAGTTTTTTATTTTTATAAATTAGCAAAAATGTCTAAAAACCTGTTTTTGATTTGTCATTATGGGGTATTGCATGTAGATTGTTGAGGGTGGAAAAAACAATTTAATCAATTTTAGAATTGTACCTTTAACAGATGTTAACATTTTCTTAATGTTCTTGGTTGTAGCTTAAGAAAATGTACAAAATAAATTAAGGAAGTGTGCTAGTGTTTAGGAGGCACCCAATCAAGTCAGTGTTTTACCCTTACTGAAATTGTTCACTGGTTTATTAAATCAAGATATACACTTTATATTCCATAAAAAGTACATCGTCTACCAGTTTTCCCGAATCAAAATCTTAATTTGTCTGTTCTCGATCATCTACTTTTCAACATGTTACATCACTTTGCGCAGATATAAACTTTGAGCACTGATCTATTATTGAGTTATAGTATATTATTAAGGTCAAAGGAATCCATATAAGAAATAAGACTGGTTATGTAAGCCAGGATAACAATGACTTGAGTTGGAAACTGACCCTAGAGAAGTCAAAGGACTGGAAGAATTACATCACTACCACACAAAGGGTTGTCTCCAGATTTAGCAAACAACCAATAAATGAAGTTGTCAATTTGAATGAGGTTCTCATCTCAACGCACAAAACCAATCGCAAAACTTTCAAATATATTTTTTCAAGTAAAACAAATCCAAACTACTTTCCAAAGGTAATTCTTCAGATAAATTCCAAAACGAGCTAGAAGCACTGCAATCACTTATTTTCCTCTTATTACATCAGCAGGAATTAGGAAAGTGATAACAAGGAAACATGATGGACCAAAGGGCAAAACTCACGAGACAAACCCTGAAAGGAGGCTTGAATTTCAGTGTCTGATATGGTAATAGTGAACACATGGCATTGCCCTGTGAACAGACAGACTGGGCACTGCACTGAGTCAGCTGAAGACACTTGAAGGTCCTTGTTGAAACAGAGGCCCAGTTCAAACCACAATGACGAGTTAAGAAACGTCCTGATTTTGACAAGGAATTTAAACGGCAACATTTATCAAAAGTAATTTAAAAAACTGTAACAGAAACCTCACCATAGTTCTGATGTAACCTGTTTTCTGGTTTCATGAGGTAACTACAATGTATTGTACTCATTTCAGACAGAACACAAAATCTGTCACCTTTTTACATTGAGTGTGGTAACTGTCCATATAAGATCAAGGTCCCAGAGAAGTTGGAGAAACTACTTTCCAGAGTAGTAAACAGGAGAGAGGTTGGAGGTTTACATTTGGTTGAGAACACATAATTGCAGAACACTCGTAAATTGCACAGGAATATCATAGATAAGTCAACAGGTTTATGTTTTTGTATGGAGTTATTTGAAAATAAGGAAAAGGTCTAGAAAATAAAGCTCTGCTACTTTTTACATGCATTTAGTGTATTTCTATTTGCAATATGGCAAATAGAAATCAAAACTGGATAGTGTTCAGAGATGGGAGGGGTTGAGGGTCGCTGAAGGATGAGATTAAAAACAAACATAAGATAACTATTGTAAAATACACTGTCCGAAAAATGGATATAGTATGTTTAAGCTGGAAGTAGAAGCCCAAGTGTTGTTGTCCATTAGTTTACTCCAATTAGGGGATGCAGACAATAACATTGATGGAAGCTACAATCTATCTGCAATGTTAAAGCTGATCTACCCCATAATAAAATTACAATTAAAAGTCCAATAAAAACAATAAGCAGGGGTCAGTCATACAATTCCACAGTATCTACATGGCAACATCATTCACTCTCTTCCAGACTCCATCTTCTGATCCATCTATCCATTGTAATTGATTCATTTGTTTCGCCCACGCCACAAATATATCAATAGTCTACTGGTCTTCCAGCAACGCACTTGAAAGAGAAGAGAAAAAGTAGATTATTTACCAGGAAAGGAAGCGGGGGAGTTAACATAAGGTGATGAGGGGAGGTTAACATTTCATTATCACATTATTAATCAATTCTACCCATCAAACTTGTGTTATATAGGAGGTATTGTGTTATAAAGGATCGAAACACATAAGGTCATGTCTCACTGGTTATTTTGTATTTGAACATTTTGTAGTGTATTCAACGTGATGTCATTGTTTGATTTTCTTCATCTGTCTCACTGAGGAGCTCAAATTCACTGCATATCACTGTCTCTCATTGTTTGGTATGCAGCTAATGTGAGTAGCGCAACAGTGGATATTCACAATTGATTTATGACCACAAACAAAGGATGTTGCTACTTTGTGACCTGACCAAAATGAAGTGACTAGCTGATGCAATCTGTGTGCAACGGCCAGCCAGCGGTTGTCTGTGTTTGTCTGTGTCTTACAGCTCTCCGAATTTGGCTGCGTAGCGGGCCACAACATTCTTGCTGCGGGCAAAGTCCTTCCGTAGCTCGCCCACTTCCTGTCGTAGCGCCGTGTTCTCACGCTCCAGGAACGCTGCCCGCACCGTGATTTGGTTCTCCTTGAGTCGCCGCGCGTCCCGGGAACGCTTAGCCGCCACGTTGTTCTTCGTCCTCCTCTGCCAGTACTTCTCATCCTTGTGAGGAGAGAGAGGGGGAAAGAGAAAGAGCAGAGAGAGAACAAGGTGGTTTTTGAAAGCGACCTTGATGAGAGCATGCTTTCAATTCAATGTCGCTGCTCAGTTATTGAAAGCCTCGTTAAAAAGCAAAACCTAGTTTTCCCTCACTGGTGATAATTCATTTAAAGAGCCCTTCTGAATGACTGAATGCTCTGACAGTGGTCACCAACCTTTGAGTCAGGATCACTTTCACAGTCAAAAAGCAAGCAGAGATCTACTGCTCAGATTATTATTCTTTTTTAACATGACTTAAACAAATGTAACATTAACCTAATAAAAACCGTTCTGTAGGGAATGAGGTACATTATTATCACAGCATATTGGCTATTTGCCTGGCCTGACAATATTGTTCTTATCAGACCATATTATATACTGAACAAAAATATAAACACAACTTGTAAAGTGTTAGTCCAATGTTTCATGAGCTGAAATTAAAAGCTCACAGAAATTTTCCATACGCACAAAAAGCTTATTTCACAGAAATTTTCCATACGCACAAAAAGCTTATTTCTCGCCACTTTTGTGCACACATTTGTTTACATCCCTGTTAGTGAGCATTTCTCCTTTGCCAAGATAATCCATCCACCTGACAGGTGTGGCATATCAAGAAGCTGATTAAACAGCATGATCGTTACACAGGTGCACCTTGTGCTGGGGACAATAAAAGGCCACTATAAAATGTGCAGTTTTGTCACACAACACAATGCCACAGATGTCTCAAGTTTTGAGGGTGCGTGCAATTGTCATGCTGACTGCAGGAATGTCCACCAGAGCTGTTGCCAGATAATAGAATGTTAGTTTCTCTACCATAAGGTGCCTCCAATGTCATTTTAGAGAATTTGGCAGTACGTCCAACCGGCCTCACAACTGCAGACCACGTATAACCATACCAGCCCAGGACCTCCACATCCGGCTTCTTCGTGTGAGACCACCCACCCGGACAGCTGATGAAACGGAGGAGTATTTCTGTCTATAATAAAGCCCTTTTGTGGGGAAAAACTCATTCTGATTGGCTGGGCCATCCATGGCTGCGCCCCTGCCCAGTCATGTGAAATCCATAGATTAGGGTCTAATGAATTTATTTCAATTGACTGATTTCCTTATATGAACTGTAACTCAGTAAAATCGTTAATTGTTGCATGTTGCGTTTATATTTCTGTTCAGTATATTTCAACACTTGAGCTTTGATAATAAAATAGATCAGTTTGTGTAGCACTTAAATTGAAATAATTTGTACCTGCATCTGATGGTCATGGTGCTTTCAAGACAACTGGGAACAAAAAAATAAAAAAAGGTTAAATCATGAAGTCAGTGATCTTCAGGTCGGAGTGCTAGAAAGATGCCAGACTTGGAATTCAGAGTTGGATGACCGTTCAAAAATATTTTTCCCAGTCGGATCTAGTTTTTGTCAGAGTTCCCAGTTGTCTTGAACGCACTGAAGTCAGAAATGTCCAAGTTCTGAGTTTCCAGTTGTTTTAAACACGGCATTAGTCTCAGCGGAGGGAGGGAGAGAGCAGCAGAGGGTCCGCCTCTCACGGTCCCTCTCTCCCTTCCTTTCTTCCAGTGAGACTGACCAGAGAGAGGGGACACAGTCTTCCACCTGATGGCGAAACTCGAGTCGCACCGCATCAGCATCTGCCTCATGCACAAATTCACATTGTTCCTATGACCAGAGAAAGTGAAATATTTCTCAATATTAAAATAGACACGACGAGCTGCTAATAATACTAAAAACGCAGGGATATCGATTCACTTGGCTACTGATTCATAGCAGCTGGAGCGAATGGTAGTACGAAGAAGCGTGTTTTATAGTGTTGAATAAAAACAGTGTTGACAGTGCTGAATAAAAACTTAAACATGAACTCGCTCATAAAAACAGCAGCTCTTTTATGTATTCTTTGACTGTCTCTCTCTGGTCAAGTCTCATGTAGGCTAGTATCAAACTTTGCTGGAAGCTGTAGGCACGGTGACACTCGATTTAGCTACAGATCTCCCAACAGCGAAAATTTTTTTAATGGAGCAAGCCTTTATCTTTGGCTTTTCTACAGAAATGTTTGGTGATCGACTAGGAATGCCTTGAAGATCGACCAGTCGCGGTTGGTGACCACTGCTCTATGAACTATCTGGTGGTACTGTAATCCACAATTAAATAACATTTTTTTAAACATACAATTTCTCTTCTTGGAATTAGAATAAACATACACCCACCCACCCACCTACCCACACACCCACCTACCTACCCACCCACCCACCCACCTACCCACACACCCACCTACCTACCCACCCACCTACCTACCCACCCACCTACCTACCTACCCACCCACACACCCACCTACCCACACACACACCCACCTACCTACCCACCCACCCACCCACCTACCCACACACCCACCTACCCACACACCCACCTACCTACCCACCCACCTACCTACCCACCCACCTACCTACCTACCCACCCACACACCCACCTACCCACACACACACCCACCTACCTACCCACACACCCACCTACCTACCACACCCTTATCATGCTTTCCGACCTCCATGTCTCTGACTTACCTTAGAATCCTCAGGTACATACACCTTCTTGGCCTTCTTGATCATGGGCTGTGGTTTGAGTTCCTCCTCTGAGAACTTGTGTTTGCGTGGGTTGAACAGCTCTCCTCCAGGAACGCTGGACAGGACCAGGTCTGTAGGGTCTGGGTCAAAGTTCACGTTCACCTCAATCTCCTCTGGGTCGATGGTTTCAGGGGTCAGCCTGTCCTTGTCTGTCACCACCTCTGTGGGGGAGATACAGGTGACCAAGCATTAGGTTAAGGGTTCAAGTATCCCGTTTGGGTTTGTTGGGTTCTAACTTGAAATATACTTATTCCTGTCACTGTATAAGAACATATGGATTACGTTACATGTATGATAACTGTTTATGTTCTATGTCAATGAAGGGTGAATAAGGAATGTGTATTGAAAATTACTGTGCGTGGCGAAGGGCAACAGTTAATCTCTGATAAGGCAGGCCAGCTGCGGAACTAGGGTCAAGTCAACAGATGAAACGAGAAGAAACCACTGGAAGGGGGGCCAGAGGGGCCCACCACAACGACCCTCCTACTACAGTCCTATGTCACACACACATACACTTCCACGAAGGTTCTAGCATCAGGCAGGGCCATGACTACACCAGTAAGAGGAACCAATTTAGTTCCTGCCTAGCAACAGAGATGTACTGGCTGTCTAGATGTGTGTATGGAGTTTACCCCGCCTAGTAGGTTATAAATATATGTGCTTGTATCGTCATATCCTGTCTTTGCAGCTATATGACCCAATGGGATGAAATTGGCTTGAGCTTTTTCTAGTCGTCCTTTTGAGTTATTACAATTTTTTCAGAACCTTACAGGTAGATGGGCAAAAGCTACAATCAGTTTTAAGGGTAAATAAATGCTCCCAATGTAAATGGAATATTCTCTTCTGTGAGACTGCAAGTAATTTAATTCCTGTTCCAGAACCATACATTTGGCTCTACCCTCCTTAAATCCAGGCTTCTACATTTGATAAAGATGACCTCATGGAGCACAGCCCACGTCTGTTGGTCAGCTCTAGTAAACACCTCTGTTGTCTTGACCACTCAGCATAGCTAGGATCTATTTTTACCACCATTTACAGAAGCACACACAATGGTGCATACAGCCTTGAATGACATTCAAACAAACCAGTAAGTTTCCCTGTACATGTGCGCCCTTGGTGCTCAGACATGTCTGACTGTCTATGGCAGAACCAAGAAAAAATTATTTGATTTACTTTGATCTTAAATGCATTTGAGTCACGCTTTGTATTATTTACGCATTATACCATGTAACTACTAGGGTAAGTATCTATGTAATAACACTAACAGACCATTAAGACATAAGGCTCTAATGATTTCACAGGTGTATCCTACCGGTGTTGGCTGTGATATCAGCACTGTTGAGGGTGATGGTGACCACCTCCTCCTCACACTGGTCTAGTTCCAGGACGGGCAGCAGGGAGATGGGGGCTGTCGTGGTGCTGGTTGGCTTCTCTGTCTTCTTCTCTGCAATTTCCATGTTGAGAGCATCGTCCAGGGACGAGGATGAGGTGGGGATGCCGTTCTCCATGAGGAACTCCTCCAGGTCCATGTACTCCAGGTGGAAGGTCTCCCCGTCGTACGGGATGGTCTTGTCCCAGATGGCTGGGGTCAGGGCGGCCGACGGACCCATCCCGCTCCCTCTTTCAAGGTCCACATTGTCCCCCGTAAACAGCTTATCCTTGTCATTGTCTGTGGCAGCAAAACAGAAGAGCCTTACTTAATGTAATGGGTTATGGCAGGCAGGATAAAACAAGTCAAATCAAATGTTATTGGTCACATACACATATTTAGCAGATGTTATTGCGGGTGTAGCGAAATGCTTGTGTTCCTAGCTCCAACAGTGCAGTAGTATCTAACAATTCACAACAATAAACAAATCTAAAAGTCTAAAAGTAAAAGAGATAAGACGGGCATTGGAAAAGGGTTTATTTGACATGGTCATTCAGTAAATGGTTTTATCCTGAGCCATTTACACTCAGGACATATTTCATCTAAGTGGTCCATGTGAGAACCAAACCCACAACTCTGATCATGCAAGAACCATATTTCAACCAATGGAAGAGATATGTTGAAATATAAGGCCTACATCACTATTTGGTGGAAAGCGGACCTTGACACTAGTCAGACGAATACGTGACCTAGCCTACTAATTTATGCAGTGTTCAATACTGGGAACTCTTAAATAGCCTACTTCAATGCTTTCAAGACAACTGGGAACTAGGAAAGAAACGAGCTACGACTGGGAAAATCGTTTTGAATGGTCATCCAACTCAGAATTCGAAGTAGGTATGTTTCAATTAACTTGTCCATTGATTTTTTGTGACATTTATAAAGTTCGCATAGAAAATATATGCGAAAATTGCCTGCTAGGGTGCGTTTCCATGTAACTCGTGTGGATGAAAAAGACTGGACGTTTTCGCAAAAACCTACAGCGTCAAATAAAAATGTAGTGGTTGAAGTGTTTCCATTACCCATTTAGGCAAATACATTGGCGACAGCATGTATGCCCTCCCACCTATCTGTTTCATGTCTCAGGTAGCCCGCGAAAGTCAGCATGGATAGAATGCAATTACTGACTAATATTTGCCAACCTATCGCCACCGTCTATGCCACACTCCTATAGATCTGAAATAATTGGATGGTGAAACTTGACAGCCAACCAGGAAAGCAAGGCGAAGCAATTCAGGCATTCTTGAATGATAGGACGGACAATCGTTGTCCTTCAAAGAAAATGTTGTATAGTTGAAAAATATTGATTTTGCAAGACTTAGGCATTTATAATTTATTGTAGAGTGGAACTTTATAGTTACACCGTGACATCACGTACCTTGAAAATGATTCGTCAATCATAATTTATTCGAAAAATACTGTTTCCATCGTCATTTGTCGCAATAAAGAAAGTTCGACAGAAGAAAGATCCACCCCTGTCGAACGAAAAAAATATGTATATCTTTAGAAAATGTATCCTATACCTGCCGTTTCCATTACACGTCGCATTTTGCGACATTGCTTTTTTCGAATACAGCTGGGTCAATGGATACCTGCCTAGTTAGTGTGGTGATGAGGTGGAGAGTAGAAGGGAGTGGGGGAGGGGGGAGAGAGGAATTTACTGTCAACTGTCAACTGTGTATGTGCTGTCTGAGAACCAAAGGACTGAAGTGCAGCTACCCAATTTTTGTTTAAATTCAGATGAAGGGATATCTGAATGCTTGGTTGATCATAACACTATAGAAACAAACAGACAGGATGTGATTTTGTGTAGGCCTATCAATTTTAGGCTACTACATTGCATAAAATGTATTCGCATTCGGCTTTACCCGGCACAATTCGGCCGCTTCACAGTTTGTTGCCTAGAACTAACAGTGCGTGTAACCCCCACACAGAAGCATCTAGACTTACCATCGTCGCCCTCGAGTAAATTCGGTGGGGGCATTTCCATTATTTTCTTCAATACCACGGGAAACGCACCCGGTGACCCCTTGAAGTTTTCCATCGTGGTGGCGATCGGCTCTACAGACATTTCTGCCGGTAATTACGCAACAACTTAATTTAAAGATATGCTACTTCAACAATAAAGCCTAGACTACTGTAACATAATCTCCTATCCCTTCAGAGATAGTGAAACTAAGATTAGACTAAATGTTTACAATGTTACAGCATACGACTCGACATTAGTTTACCTCTTCAGAGTTTGACCGATTCTCCAAATAAAGCAACAAAAAACGTTTTCTTAGTCAAGAGAAATCGCACCTCTCGAATAGAAAGTATAAAACAGTCCATTCTTTGAGCGACGTAGGCAAGGCGTAACACCCCATTGGTTGACCAAATTATATATCGTTGTAACCCTGCATAAATTAGAGGAACATTTGGTGGGAGGGGGAGCAGCCCCAATGATATCTCCATACTGTTAGACTTTTGCTGGCTTCATATGCTCGTGGAAACTGGGAAGTCGTAATGCCGCGTTCAAAACAACTGGGAACTCCGCAGGCGGTGTCAGAGGAAGGCCCTAAAAATTGTCAAAGACTCCAGCCACCCAAGTCATAGAATTCTCTCTGCTACCACAATGCAAGCGGTACCGATGCACCAAATCTGGAGCCAACAGAACCCCGAACAGCTTCTAACCCCAAACTATAAGACTGCTAAATAGTTAGTTAAATAGTTAACCAATAGCTACCCGGAATATCTGCATTGACCCTTTTTGACTCATCATATACGCTGCTGTTACTGTTTATTATCTATTCCGTTGCCTAGTCACTTTATCCCTACCTATATGTAAGTGGGACACCTGGCAAAGTGGGACACTTAAGCTTTGTAATGGATATCTTTAAATATGTACAATAACATAACCAACCATCAATGCCTGTGTGTTGGTGAGTACCTGTACACAGCCCATCTGAAATTAGCCCACCCAACTACCTCATCCCTATATTGTTATTTATTTTGCTCATTTGCACCCCAGTATCTCTATTTGCACATAATCTCTTGCACATCTATCATTCCAGTGTTAATACTAATTGTAATTATTTTGCACTATAGCCTATTTATTGCCTTACCTCCATAACTTGCTACATTTGCACACACTGTATATATATTTTCTGTTGTATTTTTTGACTTTATGTTTTGTTTTACCCCATATGTAACTCTGTGTTGTTGTTTTTAAAATCGCACTGCTTCGCTTTAAACTTCGCCAGGTCGCAGTTGTAAATGAGAACTTGTTCTCAACTGGCTTACCTGGTTAAATAAAGGTTAAATAAAAAAAGTGAGGGAGTATGTGATTATATTTTTTTTTTTAAGGGTTCAATGGTATGACGTCATCATTGTGGGCGTGGCATCCCGTGTAATGACACGTCTCTAGATCCAGCCATAATGGTAAGTAAAATTACATGGTCCTGAGGTAAATAATGTTAAGGTTATAAAAACGTTGAAAGGATATTCAGTGTCTCATTACAACATATTTTGTAATGGGGTGTAGTTGTAAAACAAAATTACTGTAAATGTTGTTTTTTTCACTACTCTCACCTTTTTTTAAATAGTGACATTTTGACAGTGTCCCAGTATGCCAATTGCCTACTGTCAAACTGGGTCACCCTATTACTGTCCAACTGGGACACTCCTCTAGGCCATTTTAATGCAGAACAAATATTTTGGGGGATTAATTAATACATGTTTTCTTAACAGAAATCAATTTTCTAAATAGGATCAAATGTTCAACTTCATTTTCCTCAAATCTGCTAGAAAAAGCTAGCATAGCTGCATTTTACTTAAAAAGATATTACCTCACCAGCATTAAACATCCTAGCTAGCTATATTCATAAACATACAGGTATATGATGATTAAAAAAACTTTCATTTTACAGTATTTGACTCTGGTGACAATAAAACAGTCATTGAAATTGTTGAGAGTTAAGGTCTTTCTGGTTTCATTCTACAACATGTCCATTAGTGTAGTGTTGAGAATGTTGAGCTGATAGGCCTAGATGAAGTTAAAAAATATATATTTATAGGCTATACAATTACATATAGGCTACATCATATAATTATAATCAAGTATGATGATAATAATAATAAATGATCATTCTTAATGTTCCACAAAAATAATTTTCATTTAATTTGTATGAATAATTGAAGTTTATCATTAAAATATCGAAATTACTCCTATACGCTCTAATTTATCCTTCTTTACAATAAATAATTAAGTGTCCCACTTAGCCAATCAAGGTCTCCCAATTTGCCAGTATCAACTTATAAAATGTGGTCTCAGCACAATTTGTGTTTGATGAAGAGTCATCCATCCTGTGTTTAATATATTTTTTTTTTTTTCTAGTAGAGTTCTTAAGCTATTTAGAATGGTATCATGTTGGGGGTTAACATTTACATTACATTTACGTCATTTAGCAGACGCTCTTATCCAGAGCGACTTACAGTTAGTGAGTAAGACATTGGGATGATTCTGTAAGGTGTTCCGGAAAACACATTTTCAGAAAGTGTCCCACTTTACCAATACTCACCCTGCATATCTACACTACCATTCAAAAGTTTGGGGTCACTTAGACATTACCTTGTTTTCGAAAAGAAAATCATTTTTTTTGTCCATTAAAATGACATCAAATGGATCAGAAATACATTGTAGATATTGTTAATGTTGTAAATGGCTATTGTAGCTGGAAATGGCTGATTTTTTATGGAATATCTACATAGGCGTACAGAGGTCCATTACCAGCAACCATCAGTCCTGTGTTCCAATGGCACGTTGTGTTTGCTAATCCAAGTTTATCATTTTAAAAGACTAATTGATCATTAGAAAACCCTTTTGCAATTATGTTTGCACAGCTGAAAACTTGTGCTGATTAAAGAAGCAATAAAACTGGCCATCTTGAGACTAGTTGAGTATCTGGAGCATCAGCAATTGTGGGTTCGATTACAGGCTCAAAATGGCCAGAAACAAATAACTTTCTTCTGAAACTCGTCAGTCTATTCTTGTTCTGAGAAATGAAGGCTATTCCATGCGAGAAATTGCCAAGAAACTGAAGATCTCGTACAACGCTGTGTACTACTCCCTTCACAGAACTGGCTCTAACCAGAATAGAAAGAGGAGTGGGAGGCCCCGGTGCACAACTGAGCAAGAGGACAAATACATCAGAGTGTCTAGTTTGAGAAACAGACGCCTCACAGGTCCTCAACTCGCAGCTTCATTAAATAGTACCTGCAAAACACCAGTCTCAATGTCAACAGTGAAGAGGCGACTCCAGGATGCTGACCTTCTAGGCAGAGTTGCAAAGAAAAAGCCATATCTCAGACCGGCCAATAAAAATAAAATATTAAGATGGGCAAAAGAACACAGACACTGGACAGAGGAAGATTGGAAAAAAGTGTTATGGACAGATGAATCGAAGTTTGAGGTGTTCGGATCACAAAGAAGAACATTTGTGAGACGCAGACCAAATGAAAAGATGCTGGAGGAGTGCTTGATGCCATCTGTCAAGCATGGTGGAGGCAATGTGATGTTCTGGGGGTGCTTTGGTGGTGGTAAAGTGGGAAATTTGTACAGGGGAAAAGGGATCTTGAAGAAGGAAGGCTATCACTCCATTTTGCAACGCCATGCCATACCCTGTGGACAGCGCTTGATTGGAGCCAATTTCCTCCTACAACAGGACAATGACCCAAAGCACAGCTCCAAACTATGCAATAATTATTATTATTTTTTTTTTTAACAATTTGGGGGTAGATCAGCTTAATATTGCAGATAGATTGTAACTTCTATCAATGTAATTGTCTGCATCACTTCCAATCCCCCATGTTTTTTATATATATACTCCCCTTTATTACTTTTCAACCCCGCCATCCTTTCCCTACTTGGGGTAAATTAGTGAACAACAATGCCCAGGCCTCTACTTCCAGCCTATACTTACTATCTACACCTTATGGACACAGTCAATTTTACAATAATGTAAATGTTTTTTTTGTTTTTGCTCCTGAACTTCTTCTACTCTCAACCTCTCCGATCATTTTCATGATGTCCATCCGGTTTGCTTCTATATGCCATATCTTTCTAACTGTGCTCTTTCCCAAAAGCTCCCAACTATATACTTATTATGGACACAGTATGCTTACATTATTAGTTATCTTGTTATTATTTGTTGTTATTTGTTATTAGTCCCATCCTTCAACTCCATTCAATACCTCCCATCTATCTCTTAACACCATCCATATAGGATTTCTATTTGCCATATATATTTCAACCGTACTGTGATGTTTTACAAAAGTTCTGAACCTTTCTATTCTCATTGCTTCTACAGATTGTGAATTAAATATAAACATTTTTGCTAAAAGTATTATATTATTGATCGATTGACTATGACTTTTCAGATCACCCAGTAATGCTATCTGCAAGGTTAGCTCCAGGTAAATATTGCAATCCTTTAGCCATTCCTGGACCTGTGTCCAAAAACAAGCTACAAATGGACAGAACCAAAACAAATGATCTAATGATTCTGTCTCTTCACAGCAAAATCTGCAGAGCTGGGAAGATTGTATCCCCCATATAAATAACATTCATTCTTGCAACGCCATGCCATACCCTGTGGACGGCGCTTGATTGGAGCCAATTTCCTCCTACAACAGGACAATGACCCAAAGCACAGCTCCAAACTATGCAATAACTATTTAGAGAAGAAGCAGTCAGCTGGTATTCTGTCTATAATGGAGTGGCCAGCACAGTCACCGGATCTCAACCCTATTGAGCTTTTGTGGGAGCAGCTTGACCATATGGTACATATGGTACATACAGTGGGGAAAAAAAGTATTTAGTCAGCCACCAATTGTGCAAGTTCTCCCACTTAAAAAGATGAGTGAGACCTGTAATTTTCATCATAGGTACACGTCAACTGTCACGATCGTCGAAAGGAGGAGACCAAAGCGCAGCGTGTTGAGCGAACATCGTAGACTTTATTTAATTAAAGAAACCACGATAAAAACAACAAACCAAAATGACGAAAGTGAAGTCCAAATCTGACACTGACTAAACAGGATCAAGGAAACAAAAACCCACAAAACCCAGGTGAAACCACACAGTATAAATATGGCTCCCAATCAGAGATAACGAGCCGACAGCTGACACTCGTTACCTCCGATTGGGAGTCATATGACTAATAAAGAACAATTAACCCAAACATAGAAATGCACAACCAGAAATCCCCAACATAGAAATACACCCAAACAATGAAAATGAACAACCCTGGCTCAATAATAAAGTCCATGGAGCCAGAGTGTCACAGTACCCCCCCCTAAAGGTGCGCACTCCGGGCGCACCAGCATACAGTCTAGGGGAGGGTCTGGGTGGGCGTCTGTCCATGGTGGCGGTTCTGGTCCAGGTCGTGGTCCCCACCCCACCTTAGTCACTTTCCGCTTCCGTAGCCCCTTCCACATGACCACCCCCCCACTAAACCCCACTGGATTAAGGGGCGGCACAGGACTAAGGGGCAGCACCGGACTAAGGGGCAGCACCGGACTAAGGGGCAGCACCGGACTAAGGGGCAGCACCGGACTAAGGAGCAGCACCGGGCTAAGGGACAGTACCTGACTGAGGGGCAGCACCGGACTGAATGGCGGATCCTGGCTGGCTGGCTCTGGCGGATCCTGGCTGGACGGCTCTGGCAGATCCTGGCTGGCAGAAGGCTCTGGCTGATCCTGGCTGGCAGAAGGCTCTGGCTGATCCTGTCTGGCAGAAGGCTCTGGCTGATCCTGTCTGGCAGAAGGCTCTGGCTGATCCTGTCTGGCGGAAGGCTCTGGCTGATCCTGTCTGGCGGAAGGCTCTGGCTGATCCTGTCTGGCGGAAGGCTCTGGCTGATCCTGTCTGGCGGAAGGCTCTGGCTGCTCCTGTCTGGCGGAAGGCTCTGGCTGATCCTGTCTGGCGGAAGGCTCTGGCTGCTCCTGTCTGGCGGAGAGCTCTAGCGGCTCCGGTCTGGCGGACGGCTCTGAAGGCTCATGGCAGACGGGCGGCTTTGCAGGCTCAGTACCGACGGGCAGCTCCTGCGGCGCTTGGCAGACGGACAGTTCAGACGGCGTTGGGCAGACGGGCAGTTCAGGCGCCGTTGGGCAGACGGGCAGTTCAGACGGCGTTGGGCAGACGGACAGTTCAGGCCCCGTTGGGCAGACGGCAGACTCTGGCCGTCTGAGGCGCATCGTAGGCCTGGTGCGTGGTGCCGGAACAGGAGGTACCGGGCTGAGGACACGCATCTCAGGGCTAGTGCGGGGAGAAGCAACAGGGCATGCTTGGCCCTGGGGACGCACCGTAGGCCTGATGCGTGGTGCCGGAACTGGAGGTACCGGGCTGAGGACACGCGTCTCAGGGCTAGTGCGGGAAGCAGCAACAGGGCCTGCTTGGCCCTGGGGACGCACATAAGGCCTAGTGCGGAGAGCAGCAACAGGCCGGGCTGGGCTGGCGACGCGCACCGTATCTCTGGTGCGAGAGGCCGGAACAGGCCGGGCCGGGCTGGCGAAGCGCACCGTATCCCTGGTGCGTGGAGTAGGAACAGGCCGGGCTGGGCTGGCGACGCGCACCGTATCCCTGGTGCGAGTGGCCGGAACAGGCCGGGCTGGGCTGACGAAGCGCACCGTATCCCTGGTGCGTGGAGTAGGAACAGGCCGGGCTGGGCTGGCGACGCGCACCGTACACTTAGTGCGAGGGGCCGGAACAGGCCGTACCGTACGGGGAACACACACTACTGGCTGTACCTCGGGATTAGGAACGGGCCGGACCGGACTGGTTACACACCCCAGTACCTCTCACCGAGCCTCTACACCTTCCTTCCCTGCTTTACCCAGTAGCCCCCTTAACCTGGTAGCCTCCTGAATCCGTCCCTTCTCTGCCTCCGTCAGCCCCCTTAACCTGGTAGCCTTCTGCATCTGCCTTGTGGCAGCCTCCTGCTGCTCAGTCGCCCAAGCCATGTGCCCCCCCCAAAAAATTTCTTGGGGTTGCCTCTCGTCCCTCCGACGTTGGCTCTGCCGACGCCGTTGCTCCTCTCGCCGTCGCCTCTCCACCTGTCTCGCTCCATGGACGGCGATCCATACCCTCCAGGATCTCCTCCCAAGTCCAGGACCCTTTACCGTCCAACAGTTCCTTCCATGTCCAGACCCTTTGCTCCTGGACGCGCTGCTTGGTCCTTTTATGGTGGGTTTTTCTGTCACGATCGTCGAAAGGAGGAGACCAAAGCGCAGCGTGTTGAGCGAACATCGTAGACTTTATTTAATTAAAGAAACCACGATAAAAACAACAAACCAAAATGACGAAAGTGAAGTCCAAATCTGACACTGACTAAACAGGATCAAGGAAACAAAAACCCACAAAACCCAGGTGAAACCACACAGTATAAATATGGCTCCCAATCAGAGATAACGAGCCGACAGCTGACACTCGTTACCTCCGATTGGGAGTCATATGACTAATAAAGAACAATTAACCCAAACATAGAAATGCACAACCAGAAATCCCCAACATAGAAATACACCCAAACAATGAAAATGAACAACCCTGGCTCAATAATAAAGTCCATGGAGCCAGAGTGTCACATCAACTATGACAGACAAATTGAGGAAAAAAATTCCAGAAAATCACATTGTAGGATTTTTAATGAATTTATTTGCAAATTATGGTGGAAAATAAGTATTTGGTCACCTATAAACAAGCAAGATTTCTGGCTCTCACAGACCTGTAACTTCTTCTTTAAGAGGCTCCTCTGTCCTCCACTCGTTACCTGTATTAATGGCACCTGTATGAACTTGTTATCAGTATAAAAGACACCTGTCCACAACCTCAAACAGTCACACTCCAAACTCCACTATGGCCAAGACCAAAGAGCTGTCAAAGGACACCAGAAACAAAATTGTAGACCTGCACCAGGCTGGGAAGACTGAATCTGCAATAGGTAAGCAGCTTGGTTTGAAGAAATCAACTGTGGGAGCAATTATTAGGAAATGGAAGACATACAAGACCACTGATAATCTCACTCGATCTGGGGCTCCACGCAAGATCTCACCCCGTGGGGTCAAAATGATCACAAGAACGGTGAGCAAAAATCCCAGAACCACACGGGGGGACCTAGTGAATGACCTGCAGAGAGCTGGGACCAAAGTAACAAAGCCTACCATCAGTAACACACTACGCCGCCAGGGACTCAAATCCTGCAGTGCCAGACGTGTCCCCCTGCTTAAGCCAGTACATGTCCAGGCCCGTCTGAAGTTTGCTAGAGTGCATTTGGATGATCCAGGAGAGGATTGGGAGAATGTCATATGGTCAGATGAAACCAAAATATAACTTTTTGGTAAAAACTCAACTCGTCGTGTTTGGAGGACAAAGAATGCTGAGTTGCATCCAAAGAACACCATACCTACTGTGAAGCATGGGGGTGGACACATCATGCTTTGGGGCTGTTTTTCTGCAAAGGGACCAGGACGACTGATCCGTGTAAAGGAAAGAATGAATGGGGCCATGTATCGTGAGATTTTGAGTGAAAACCTCCTTCCATCAGCAAGGGCATTGAAGATGAAACGTGGATGGGTCTTTCAGCATGACAATGATCCCAAACACACCGCCCGGGCAACGAAGGAGTGGCTTCGTAAGAAGCATTTCAAGGTCCTGGAGTGGCCTAGCCAGTCTCCAGATCTCAACCCCATAGAAAATCTTTGGATGGAGTTTAAAGTCTGTGTTGCCCAGTGACAGCCCCAAAACATCAATGCTCTAGAGGAGATCTCCATGGAGGAATGGGCCAAAATACCAGCAACAGTGTGTGAAAACCTTGTGAAGACTTACAGAAAACGTTTGACCTGTGTCATTGCCAACAAAGGGTATATAACAAAGTATTGAGAAACTTTTGTTATTGACCAAATACTTATTTTCCACCATAATTTGCAAATAAATTCATAAAAAATCCTACAATGTGATTTTCTGGAATTTTTTAAATCATTTTGTCTGTCATAGTTGACGTGTACCTATGATGAAAATTACAGGCCTCTCTCATCTTTTTAAGTGGGAGAACTTGCACAATTGGTGGCTGACTAAATACTTTTTTCCCCCACTGTATATCAATGATGTCGCTCTTGCTGCTGGTGACTCTCAGATCCACCTCTACGCAGACGACACCATTTTGTATACATCTGGCCCTTAATTGGGCACTGTGTTAACAAACCTCCAATCGAGCTTCAATGCCATACAACACTCCTTCCATTGCCTCCAACTGCTCTTAAACGCTATAAAAACTAAATGCATGCTCTTCAATCGGACGCTGCTTGCACCCGCCCGACTAGAATCACTACTCTACTCTTGGCGGGTCTGACTTAGAATATGTGGACAACTACAAATACCTAGGTGTCTGGTTAGACCGTAAACTCTCTTTCCAGACTCACATTAAGCATCTCCAATCCAAAGTTAAATCTAGAATCGGCTTCCTGTTTTGCAACAAAGCCTCCTTCACTCATGCTGCTAAACATGCCCTCGTAAAACTGACTGCATCCATCGACTTCGGCGATGTCATTTAGAAAATAGCTTCCAACACTCAACTCAGCAAATTGGATGTAGTCTATCACAGTGCCATCCGTTTTGTCACCAAAGCCCCATATACTACCCACCATTGTGACCTGTACGCTCTTGTTGGCTGGCCCTCACTACATATTCGTCGCCAAACCCACTGGCTCCAGGCCATCTATAAATCACTGCTAGGCAAATCCCCGCCTTATCTTAGCTCATTGGTCACGATAGCAACACCCACCCGTAGTATGCGCTCCAGTAGGTATATCTCACTGGTCATCCCCAAAGCCAACACCTCCTTTGGCCGCCATTCCTTCCAGTTCTCTGCTGCAAATGACTGGAATGAACTACAAAAATCTCTGAAGCTGGAGACACTTATCTCCCTCATTAACTTTAAGCATCAGTTGTCAGAGCAGCTTACCGATCACTGTACCTGTACACAGCCCATCTGTAAGTAGCCCACCCAACTACCTCATCCCCATATTGTTATTTACATTCTTTATTTTGCTAATTTGCACCCCAGTATCTCTATTTGCACATCATCTTCTGCACATCTATCACTCCAGTGTTAATACTAAATTGTAATTATTTTGCACTATGGCCTATTTATTGCCTTACCTCCATAACTTACTACATTTGCACACACTGTATATAGATTTTCTTTTGTGTTATTGACTGTACGTTTTTGTTTATTCCATATGTAACTCTGTGTTGTTGTTGTTTTTATCGCACTGCTTTGCTTTATCTTGGCCAGGTCGCAGTTGTAAATAAGAACTTGTTCTCAACTGTCTTACCTGGTTAAATAAAGGTTAAATAAAATAAAAATATCTACTGGTAGAAATACTGATTTTTCATTGATATTTTCATTTTTAAAGTGAATTCATACTTTCTTATCTTTTGGTTGCTAGAGACGCTACCCAGTTGTTCTTTCAATTAGTTCAATATTTATGGGCGCGACCCAGTCATTCATTCTTTATGTTCCATGCCAACGTTCTTATCCCTTGCTTGCTAGCTAGCCAGCTAGCTATGGCTAATACAGTCACGACCTCTGCAGCAAGAATAACAGCAAAGTAGCTGTTTTCTATTGACATTCATTTGGATACATCCATAACAATGAGCTGATGATGCCCGATTTTGCCTGGCATAGCTAGAAAAGTTTGCCTTCTCGTCAGGACACTCGTCAACAGTGACTGTTAATTACGAGGAGATCGCATTGCATTTCAAACACTAGGCTAGAAGCTAGCTAAATAGTTTGTTGTTAGCCAACCGGCCAATATGACAACCGAATTCAAAAATATCAGTTGCTAAAAACAGCTGGTCAAACTAGAAAAGTGGTAGAATTTGACAGCATAGCGCCACTTGCGTCATGACTGCAATAATAGGGACCAGAGAAATTCATGTTAATCCCTCACCACGTTAGGTAAAGAGATGCTAAAAAAAAAAAAATTTGCAAAAAGGTGTCCTGATATCTTTCCAACTGTCCCGATATCTTTTCCAAATGTGTCCCGTTATCTGGTTTTAATGTCCATTCTAGAATGCCCTTCTAGCCAATCAGAAACGAGTATTCAACAATGATGTAGTATAATGGAAGTGAATCAGTGAAAAACAATATCCCCACATTAAAATAGCCAACTTGTCAACAATGCCACAATGTGCGGCATATGGATGCAGCCAGCACCAATTCAAGGGATGTGGGAAGCCATTTAATATGTAAGTATTTACTTTTTGGTTTATTTTGAGAGACCACCTGCTCCTGACAGCTTGTGGTACTGTGTAACCATAGCAACATATGTACGCAAATGTCTGTGTATACTAGCTAGCTAGCTAGCTTACTTAAGTGACAATGCCAGAGAAGCTGGTGTTTGGAGGATATACTTGCACGGGTGTTGTTAGGCCCGAGACGAAGTCGAGAAGAAAATAATGCTTCAATGTCCCAATAATTAAAGGGCACTGTATACAGTGCATTCGGAAAGTATTCAGACCCCTTGACTTTTCCACATTTTGTTGCGTTAAAGCCTTATTCTAAAATGGATTAAATTGTTTTTTTTCCCTCATCAATCTACACACAATACCTCATAATGACAAAGCAAAAGCAGGTTGAGAAATTTTAGCAAATGTATAAAAAAAAAATGGAAATATCACATTTACATAAGTATTCAGACCCTTTACTCAGAACTTTGTTGAAGCACCTTTGGCAGCGATTACAGCCTCGAGTCTTCTTGGGCATGACGCTACAAGCTTGGCACACCTGTATTTGGGGAGTTTCTCCCATTCTTCTCTGCAGATTCTCTCAAGCTCTGTCAGGTTGGATGGGGAGCGTCGCTGCACAGCTATTTTCAGGTCTCTCCAGAGATGTTTGATCGGGTTCAAGTCTGGGCTCTGGCTGGGCCACTCAAGGACATTCAGTGACATGTCCCAAAGCCACTCCTGCATTGTCTTGGCTGTGTGCTTTGGGTTGTTGTTCTGTTGGAAGGTGAACTTTCACCCCAGTCTGAGGTCCTGAGCGCTCTGGATCAGGTTTTCATCAAGGATCTCTCTCTGTACTTTGCTCCGTTCATCTTTCCCTCTCCAAGTTCCTGACGCTGAAAAACATCCCCACAGCATGACGCTAACACCACCATGCTTCACCATAGGGATGGTGCCAGGTTTCCTCCAGACATGACGCTTGGCATTCAGGCCATGGTCAATGGAAACAGGATGCACCTGAGCTCAATTTCGAGCAAAGGGTCTGAATTCTTATGAAAATAAGGTATTTCTGTTTTTTACTGTTTTCGCTTTGTCATTATGGGGTATTGTGTGTAGATTGATGAGTGAAAAATTAATTGAATCAATTTTAGAATAAGGCTGTAACATAACAAAATGTGGAAAATGTCAAGCGGTCTGAATATTTCCGAATGCACTGTATATCATTGGAATCTACAGGCAGTAGGTCTAATGTTTGAGAAAATAACATTTGCTTTTATTGCCTAGCCTATGCTATATAGTAAATGTGAGCCATAATTTGCCATTCTATTTATTTTCAGCCCTTTAAACGCTGATAAATAATTGTTCCCTTTGTCCCCAGTTGGCCTGGTTCATTCGGTTCATTCTCACATGGCAACACGTGCCGTTATCGTATGCCCAAATACACGGAGACCAATGAAAACTGCGCAGTGAGATTTTGCCTTGACACTTTTATACATCATTATAGAGTCAGATCTCACAAGGGCATCTCCATACGAGACTATTGTGCCACTGGCATTAAGCAAGATAATTTACTATAAACACTAGACCAGTCTAGACACTAAACAGCCTACATATATTCAGACATGGGCCTTCATATGCATATACACCATGTCAGCCAAATGCACATCATACTAAGCCCTCACTCAAAACATTTAGCTATAGGGATAGAAGTGATATACGAGTTGTCAAACAGATCAAGCAGAGGCAAGGACAGCATTCTTGTATTGTAATCTGAGGAGTAAGATCGTTTTTTTTTAGGGGGCATTACTGCAGAGTACAGAGTGTGCTGTTCTGTCCATATACAGAGCTAGTCTAGCATCCTCGCCACAGTAAGAGAGGAGAAAATATAGATGCCGTCCACTACTGTCTTCATGACACCTTCATAAATCCTTTACAAGGTCTACATAGATGCTTCACAAATTATTTAAAAGCTATTGATAGGCCTACTATACAGTATAAAGGGTATTTTATCAGGTCCTCCTTACATCTGGCATTTTGCCAAATGTGTCATAACCTTTTTTCACCCTCTGGATGTTTGCTTCTGAATGATTTGTGAAGCATCTATGAAGGCCTTATAAACAAGTCCATCCAAAGGGGTGATATGGTATGAAGGAGCCAAGAGTGTATCAGTCACCATCAAGACGAGTGGATGGACCTCCAGGGAATTACCGGCACTGCCAGCATGACTCTGCACTTTGTCCTCCTCCCCTCATGTGAGAGATACAATATACTTTATTGTCCATTTACATGGAATTTATTTTTGTGACGTCAGCATACAAATACACAAATGACACACTATATTACATGCAGTACGGAAACCTGGGAAGTTAGTACACAAGTCACACATTTACATTTTCACCTATTCAAAGCCTCTGACTTACTTTCCAACCTTGTATCTGTCCTATGTCCCACTGTTCAGCAGCCTGATGGCAGATGGAATGAAACTTGCCTTGCTTATATTATTGCTGAACAGTGGGGCCCTTAATCTCCTTCCGCAGGGCAGCAGCTCAAACATTGGGCAAGATTGTGTGTGGGTTCCTCTATGATGCGCTTGGCTTTGATCGCACTATGCAGCCAAGGGCACCAATATTTGTGTACTTAACAGTGTCTCCCAAGGCCTTACAAACATTTGTGTGAATGTGTCTAATAACCAGCAATTAGTGAGCTCTGTGTTTACAGTTCTTATTATTACACTACCAGTATTTCATTATCAGGTGCATGCCAGACAGCTATTATGTGGACAGGTTGCATCATTAGGTTTTAGGTGCCAGGTCCTGTCCAGTGGTATTTGGGTATTGTGTGTTGATGTCAGTGGTTCAAGTGTTGTGAATGCCCTGAGTAATTTGTATCCCGAGTGTGATCAGTACTTTTAGGAGTACCAGACACCACATGCATTTAGCAACTGTCCATGTTTTAATTGTCTCATGAATCTCATGATTTTAAGAGAAAAATCATATCTACTCTAATCTTGTTTTACAATCTGGTTAAGTGTTGCCAACATCCGCTTGGACTGTTTACATAAATCACATCCAATCTCACAAATGAGAGAACACAACCACATCCAGAACAGAACAGGTTAATAGAGCCCTCAAACAATTACAAACTGTAATCCTACTTTTCCCTACAACCCCCATCAATTGTACAGCCAGCCGTATTGTACGCTAGCCTATTACCCATATTCTGCACATTAGACAAGTTACATGCTTACCTCTCCATATGGACAGGTCATTTGAGCATTATACAATTCACTGGTGTACACCACATGATGCTGGCATGTTGATTAAATCTGAAGTCAATCTTGTGATCAAATTGCCTAGGCTAACTAAGCTGAGACGCTGTCAAAATGGCACCAGGGTTTTATTGAGGTTACGCAATATATAGGACACGCAGTGATAAATCACTCCAACATATTGTATTTATAGTCGAAGAGTGTTCACAGACAGGACGTTGTTTATGTTTGCAACAAATGTATCAAATACGTTTTAAGGTTGGAACATATAGTCTCGCGCGTGGTTTACTATATCGCTGGGAAAACATTATTCGCTATCATTCAGTAACAGCGCAATTTATTGAAAATCTTCACAAAGAAATGACGGTTATTTCGCTTCTTCTTACCGTTGTAATCAAGGATAGGAACAGTGAAGGGGTCCTCTAGCAGAGCTTTGAAAATCTCGGGAATCTCTGAAGACATCTTTATCGACTTTTCTAAAAGTTTTTAAAGATCACCTGGTCTGACTATCAATTAAAAACTGTAGCAGATATATGAAATTGACAAGATTTATCAACGCTTCCAAGTTCAACAGCAGAAAAATATTCACATGTAAAACGAGATTGATGGACACCTTGAAAACTGAAACTTTTTTTTTCATGACCACAAGGTTTGTATCCCGCCCTCTTAGCGCCTTTTTCCCCCATAATGGCTGGCTGATCTAGCCAATCACTGCCAGGTATGCCCACAAATTATAACAACAATGACGGAAAGAGTCGTAATAGGTTTCTGCTGTTGTCCGACAAAATGGAGAAAGCCAATCGGAAGCGTTTACAGTATTACCTAAGAAACAAAACTGCGTGGTTACGAAATAAGTCTACGTGCTCTGCAAAAAAAAAACTCAGAAGTTGCCTCTTACAGTTTGTATTTCCTAAATAGATCACTGATCTATTGAAGTGAATTTATTTTGGGTAACAGACATTACAACAAAATGTACAATGTGGACCCAGAGGATATAATTTGAAAGTATTAATTCAAACGCTTGTTTCCAAAGTGGTCCTCGATGGTAAAAACAATAACACATAATGATTAAAAGACAAGACAAAATTACAAACAACCATAAATACATTAATTTATATCGACATCCTAAAAAGTTGCACTATTCACTGCACTTTTCCCTAACCTTAAAAATCTATAGATATGTATACATAATATGAAATGGTCTAGCGGACTGTTCTCTGCACAGAAAATAGGATTATGCATAATTGGATAAAATTACTATTCTGTTTATTCCTTTGAGTTAAAGATAAACTAGCACATTATAAGAAACCTGTATTTCTTGGCTATAAATAAACATTATTATTTTGAGGTTTGAGAATGCAAATAACGGAATTTCTTCAACTCAAGGGATTGACTCATCTCCATACAGTCATTGGTCCACACCATCAGAGTATGTGAGTGGAGTTGAGCGGTTAGAAATCCCGCTCACAGTTCCGGCGCTCCACGTCCTTTCCTTCTGCTCTGCTAAAAACCGCTCCATGCTCACAGGAGGCAAAAAACTCCCGCTCCAAATTCGCTCCATTCATTAAAATCACAATTTAACCAACACCCATCTATTTTGTGACTACCTGGACCTACCAATTTGGTTTTTAAGTACTGAAACCAAACCATATTGATTTTAATAAAAAAGTATTTGAATAAACATGAAAAGGTGAATGTAAGAAGCGAACATTATTTCAAATAGGCTACATGTCATATTAAACAGCATATAAACACTATAAATAGGTCAGGCGCCCGACAGGGAGACTAAGAAGGAAAGAAAATGAATTATTTAGGCTATATTATTTCAATTATTTCAAGGCTATAACCTACAAATAAATACATTGTGAAGCATTTGCGAGTGCGACACAATAGGCTGGTAGGGACATAAAGAGCGCAGCATTTAAACCACACTTTGTTGTATTAAATCATTATTGTCTACAAATTGCGCATATAGGCTGTGACATAGAATTAAATACAAATTAAACGAAAAATGACATTCGTGCGATGGTGCCTGGAGAGCCGGCCAGCAGCAGAGAATATCCTCTCCACACTTGCAGAGCCACTGGGGATGCTTGTCACGGTTTCGGCCGAGGCTGCCTCTCTCCCTTGTTCGGGCAGGTTTCGGCGTTCGTCGTCTCCGGAATTCTAGCTGCCACCGCTATATGTTTCATGTTCGTTTGCTTTTGTCTGTTTGTTTCCACACCTGTTTCTGTTTTGGCGTAATTAGTGTCCTATAAGTTTCTCGTTGTGTTTGTCTAGTGTTGTGTGTAATTATTTCCGTCAGTATTGTGTTTTGCTCGGTTGAGCTTATTCTCCACTGTGCTGGAGCATTTTCGCACCTGTGTGTTTATTTTTTTTATTTTTATTTCACCTTTATTTAACCAGGTAAGCCAGTTGAGAACAAGTTCTCATTTACAACTGCGACCTGGCCAAGATAAAGCAAAGTAGTGCAATAAAAACAACAGAGTTACATATGGGGTAAAAAAAACATAAAGTCAGAAAATACAACAGAAAAGATATATACAGTGTGTGCAAATGTAGCAAGTTATGGAGGTAAGGCAATAAATAGGCTATAGTGCAGAATAATTACAATAGTATTAACACTGGAATGCTAGATGTGCAAGAGATTATGTGCAAATAGAGATACTGGGGTGCAAAAGAGCAAAATAAATAATATAGGGATGAGGTAGTTGGGTGGGCTAATTTCGGATGGGCTGTGTACAGGTGCAGTGATCGGTAAGGTGCTCTGACAACTGATGCTTAAAGTTATTAAGGGAGATAAGAGTCTCCAGCTTCAGAGATTTTTGCAATTCGTTCCAGTCATTGGCAGCAGAGAACTGGAAGGAATGGCGGCCAAAGGAGGTGTTGGCTTTGGGAATGACCAGTGAGATATACCTGCTGGAGCGTAGACTACGGGTGGGTGCTGCTATGGTGACCAATGAGCTAAGATAAGGCGGGGATTTGCCTAGCAGTGATTTATAGATGGCCTGGAGCCAGTGGGTTTGACGACGAACATGTAGTGAGGACCAGCCAACAAGAGCGTACAGGTCACAGTGGTGGGTAGTGTATGGGGCTTTGGAGACAAAACGGATGGCACTGTGATAGACTACATCCAATTTGCTGAGTAGAGTGTTGGAGGCTATTTTGTAAATTACATCGCCGAAGTCAAGGATCGGTAGGATAGTCAGTTTTACGAGGGCATGTTTGGCAGCATGAGTGAAGGAGGCTTTATTGCGAAATAGGAAGCCGATTCTAGATTTAACTTTGGATTGGAGATTCTTTATGTGAGTCTGGAAGTTGAGTTTACAGTCTAACCAGACACCTAGGTATTTGTAGTTGTCCACATACTCTAGGTCAGACCCGTCGAGAGTGGTGATTCTAGTCGGGTGGGCGGGTGCCAACAGCGTTCGATTGAAAAGCATGCATTTAGTTTTACTAGTGTTTAAGAGCAGTTGGAGGCTACTGAAGGATTGTTGTATGGCATTGAAGCTCGTTTGGAGGTTTGTTAACACAGTGTCCAATGAAGGGCCAGATGTATACAAAATGGTGTCGTCTGCGTAGAGGTGGATCAGAGAGTCACCAGCAGCAAGAGCGACATCATTGATATACACGGAGAAAAGTGTCGGCCCAAGAATTGAACCCTGTGGCACCCCCATAGAGACTGCCATAGGTCCAGACAACAGGCCCTCCGATTTGACACACTGAACTCTATCTGAGAAGTAGTTGGTGAACCAGGCGAGGCAGTCATTTGAGAAACCAAGGCTATTTAGTCTGCCAATAAGAATGCGGTGGTTGACAGAGTCGAAAGCCTTGGCCAGGTCGATGAAGACGGCTGCACAGTACTGTCTATTATCAATCGCGGTTATAATATCGTTTAGGACTGTGTGCACAGTTACATTTTGTCGCACCTGTTTGTGCGCAATTACCTTTCGCCTTCGTGCGTGTTTTTTTCGCTGTCGGGCTTAGTTGTCCTGTTGCCTTAGTTTGGGGAGCGTCTGGTCTTCCTCCGGCAGGGGAGGAGAAGTGCCCAGGAATTCGCGCTCGAATTCCGTACTCTAGCGGCAGATGCAGGGTGGAATGATCGGGCCCTCATCGATCTATACAGATGTAGCCTACGAGAGGACGTCCGTCGGGAGCTGGCTTGTAGGGACACCAGCCTCTCTTTCGACCAGCTGGTTGACATGTCCATCAGGCTGGATACCCTGCTGGCTACCCGCGGACGTCCTGCGGAGGGTCCGTCCATTTCACCCTCCAGCGCCTCCGAGCCGTGTCCTATGGAGCTCGGGGGCGCTGGCGCTAGAGAGAGGAGGAGTCGGCAGGCTAGGGGGTCCATCCACTGCACCAACTGTGGTCGGGGAGGACACACCGCGGCTAGGTGCTGGGGATGGCCTCCTAGGGGAGATGACGACAGGTCCCGCACTGGGGATTCCCTCCAGGTGAGTAGGCGCCCCACTCACCCAGAGCTCACTGTTGCCCATTTTTGTATGCCTGTACGTTTTCCACAGGTAGCACCTCATTCCCAGCATAAGGCGCTGGTAGATTCAGGCGCGGCTGGGAATTTTATTGATAAAAAGTTTTGTTTAGCGTTAGGGATTCCCCTCATTCCTGTTGATGTTCCTTTTCCCGTTCACGCCCTAGATAGTCGTCCGTTGGGTACGGGCTTAATCAGGGAGGTCACGGCGCCACTTAGGATGTGTGCGCAGGGGGATCATCAGGAGATGATTCAGCTGTTCCTGATTGACTCTCCTGCGTATCCGGTGGTGCTGGGCATGCCCTGGTTGAGTACCCATAACCCAGCGATTTCGTGGCAGGAGAGGGCTCTGATGGAGTGGTCTGCTCAGTGTGTGGTTAGATGTTTGGGCGTTTCCGTAGGGGCTACCTCGGTGGAGAGTCCAAACCAGGTGCCCGCATTGCACGTTCCACCTGAGTATGGGGATTTGGCTATTGCGTTTAGTAAGGCGAGGGCGACGCGGTTGCCACCCCATAGGCAGGGGGATTGTGCGATAGACCTCCAGGCAGGAGCTGCGCTCCCACGGAGCCATGTGTATCCTCTGTCTCAGGAGGAGAAGAAAGCTATGGAGATTTACATAGACGAATCGCTGAGACAAGGATACATACGGCCTTCCACTTCCCCCGCGTCCTCGAGTTTCTTTTTCGTGAAGAAAAAGGATGGTGGTTTGCGCCCGTGCATCGATTACCGTGGTCTCAATCAGATTACGGTGAAGTATAGTTATCCACTCCCGCTGATTGCGACCATGACTGAGTCGTTGCATGGGGCGCGTTTCTTCACGAAATTAGATCTCAGGAGCGCGTACAACTTGGTGCGCATCAGGGAGGGTGATGAATGGAAAACAGCCTTTAGTACCACCTCGGGCCATTACGAGTATCTGGTCATGCCATACGGGTTGATGAACGCTCCGTCAGTTTTCCAATCATTTGTGGATGAGATCTTCAGGGACATGCAGGGGCAGGGGGTGGTGGTGTACATTGATGACATTCTCGTGTACTCACCTACCCGTGTCGAGCATGTGGCCCTGGTGCGCAGGGTGTTGCGGAGGCTGGTGGAGCACGACCTGTATGTGAAGGCAGAGAAGTGTCTGTTTTTCCAGGAGTCGGTCTCCTTTTTGGGTTATCAGTTGTCTGCGTCAGGGGTGAAGATGGAGGTAGACCGGGTGTCGGCCGTGCGTAATTGGCAAACACCAACCACTGTGAAGGAGGTGCAGCAGTTTTTGGGGTTTGCAAATTACTTCAGGAGGTTTATCCGGGGTTTTGGACAGGTGGCAGCTCCCATCACGTCTCTGTTGAAGGGGGGTCCGGTGCGTCTGCAGTGGTCGGCCGAGGCGGACAGGGCGTTTGGGAGGCTGAAGGACCTGTTTACCTCGGCCCCGGTGCTGGCGCATCCGGATCCCTCTTTGCCGTTCCAGGTAGAGGTGGACGCGTCGGAGGCCGGTTTAGGAGCCGTGCTTTCACAACGGTCTGGCGCGCCACCTAAACTCCGCCCCTGTGCTTTTTATTCTAAGAAGCTCAGTCCGGCGGAGCGGAACTATGACGTAGGGGACAGGGAGCTGTTAGCCGTGGTACAGGCTCTAAAGGTGTGGAGGCACTGGCTTGAGGGGGCTCAACACCCTTTCCTCATTTTGACGGACCACCGTAACCTGGAGTACATCCGGGCGGCGAGGAGGCTGAACCCTCGCCAGGCAAGATGGAGTATGTTCTTGACCAGGTTTATTTTTAAGATCACGTACATCCCTGGGTCACAGAATGGCAAGGCAGATGCGCTGTCTCGGCGGTATGACACGGAGGAGAGGTCCGTGGAGCCCACTCCCATACTGCCTGAGTCGTGTCTGGTGGCACCGGTAGTGTGGGAGGTCGATGCTGAACTCGAGCGGGCGTTACGCACCGACCCTAGTCCACCACAGTGCCCGGAGGGTCGGAAGTACGTTCCGCTCGAGGTTCGGGATCGATTGATCTATTGGGCTCACACGTCACCCTCCTCTGGACATCCGGGTATCGGCCGGACAGTGCACTGTCTTAGTGCCAAGTACTGGTGGCCCACGTTGGCAAGGGATGTGAGGGTTTATGTTTCCTCCTGCTCGGTGTGCGCCCAGTGTAAGGCGCCTAGACATCTACCTAGGGGTAAGTTGCTACCCCTGCCCGTTCCACAACGACCATGGTCCCACCTCTCAGTGGACTTTATAACAGACCTTCCCCTCTCCCAAGGGAATACTACCATCCTGGTCGTTGTGGACCGGTTCTCTAAGGCCTGTCGTTTGCTCCCCATGCCGGGTCTTCCTACTGCCCTGCAAACTGCCGAGGCACTGTTTACCCATGTGTTCCGGCACTACGGGGTACCCGAGGACATTGTGGCTGATCGGGGTCCCCAATTCACCTCCAGAGTCTGGAGAGCGTTTATGGAGCGGTTGGGGGTCTCGGTGAGCCTCACCTCGGGTTACCACCCGGAGAGTAATGGGCAGGTGGAACGTGTAAACCAGGATGTGGGTAGGTTTCTCAGAACATACTGCCAGGACCGGCCGGAGGAGTGGTCAAGGTACGTTCCCTGGGCCGAGATGGCCCAGAATTCCCTACGCCATTCCTCCACTAACCTAACTCCATTTCAATGTGTGTTAGGTTACCAGCCGGTTCTGGCACCCTGGCAGCAGAGCCAGATCGAGGCTCCTGCGGTGGATGAGTGGGCGCGGCGCTCGGAGGAGACTTGGAACGCTGCACACGTCCACCTGCAGCGGGCCCTCCGACGTCAGAAGGCGAGCGCTGATCTCCACCGCAGTGAGGCACCGGTGTACGCACCTGGTGATCGAGTCTGGCTCTCTACCAGAAACCTGCCCCTCCGCCTGCCCTGTCGGAAACTGGGTCGGCGGTTTGTAGGGCCATTTAAAGTCCTGAGAAGGTTGAACGAGGTATGTTATAGATTACAGCTACCTGTGGAGTATAAGTGTATTAACCCCTCGTTCCATGTGTCCCTTCTCAGGCCGGTGGTAGCGGGCCCACTCCAAGAAGATGAGATCTTGGAGACTCCTCCGCCCCCGTTGGACATCGAGGGGGCACCGGCGTACTCTGTGAGATCCATCTTGGATTCGAGACGTCGGATGGGGGGTCTCCAGTATCTAGTGGAGTGGGAGGGGTACGGTCCGGAGGAGCGGTGCTGGGTGCCGAGGAGAGACGTTTTGGACCCGTCGCTCCTGACGGAATTCCATCGGAGGCATCCGACGCGCCCTGCTCCGCGTCCTCCTGGTCGTCCCCGAGGCCGGAGTCGGCGCACGTCTGGAGCCGCGCGTCAAGGGGGGGGTACTGTCACGGTTTCGGCCGAGGCTGCCTCTCTCCCTTGTTCGGGCAGGTTTCGGCGTTCGTCGTCTCCGGAATTCTAGCTGCCACCGCTATATGTTTCATGTTCGTTTGCTTTTGTCTGTTTGTTTCCACACCTGTTTCTGTTTTGGCGTAATTAGTGTCCTATAAGTTTCTCGTTGTGTGTAATTATTTCCGTCAGTATTGTGTTTTGCTCGGTTGAGCTTATTCTCCACTGTGCTGGAGCATTTTCGCACCTGTGTGTGCACAGTTACATTTTGTCGCACCTGTTTGTGCGCAATTACCTTTCGCCTTCGTGCGTGTTTTTTCGCTGTCGGGCTTAGTTGTCCTGTTGCCTTAGTTTGGCCAGTAATACAGCCTTTGGAACATTCAGTCTGCGTCCTGCGTTTGATTCCTACATTACACCTACAACACGCCCTGACAATGCTAAACACCCTTTTGACCAGTCTTGCCAGGCTGGGCAGAGATGCAGAGTTGATTTTTTATTTTTCTATAGGTAGGCCTAAAGAATTTTTAGCAAAATAACCCAATCAAAACAGAAAGCTCCTTGGACGTAGGAATATGTAAGGCCTATTCTATAGGTAATCGAACGAAAATGAACGAAACATTTAAGAGATCTGAATTTCTCTTTATAAATACTTTGCTACAATGACACACTTAGTTATCTATCGACCTCATTCCTTTCTTTTAGCATGTGCACGTAGTAAGAACACCCTCATACTTTTGGGATAAGTATATTTTCAGATTCCACAATGTTCTTTAGTTGTGGACCCTACATCACCGCACTCCCTCTCTTGCTCTTGGTCCTCATCTTTGTAAGTCCCCTTGATTTAGCACCTTTGTGTTTTATCAGTTTCTTTACGAAAATATTTAGCTAACTCCATGACAGTAGCTAAAGCAAGGGGCTATTAGCAACACACACTACAAATGCATGCTGGGGCGGACATGCCCTGAGCTCGTGAAGTGAGCGCTACTGGAGCGAAATTGGAGCGGGCGAGAAGCCTGATGCTCCAGCCTTTGGGAATCTCGCTCCACTTGGGCATGTTCTGCTCATCGCTCCGATCCTCTCCAGCTCCGCTCAAATACTCTGACACCCATTGATCTCATGCATCTCTTTCGGCTGGCACCCTGCCCTATATCTTGGGCACATGTAAAACACTGATCACTTCAGTCAACATCAGCCAAGTTATAAGAGTTCTGTCATAATTATGGAAGACCTCTTACAAGGCCATACTTCTAGGCTGGGATCTGAGTCTGGGTTAGAATCCTAGGATCATTGTATATCCAGTACATTGGGTTTTTTGGTTTCAGCATGGACATTGCTCACCAGTAATAGCAGAGGTGCATAATGATGGCGGCCCCTATGCACTTACCACAAATTCCTCGTTTTGCTATGTTCTCTGTATAGTACATTGCTCTCCTTAATTTTTTGTATGGTCATTAGCACAGTATAAATTATCCCAATTTTAGCTTCATGACGCTGGCTATTTTAAAAACCGAAAAGGTAGATTGTGCTGATTTATTGGCCAATTGAACCATGGATGTGTTCGAATACTCATACTAATGGCACTAACCTTACTATTTGTGATGTAAATTGAGTATGTAGTATGCTTATTGGTCATAGTATGGATATAGTTAGCAGTGGCGGCTCCTGAAAAAATTCTCAGGGGGGGCAATTTTTCTGATGATTTAGGTGACCTACACACATTTTAAAAAATATATGTCCAGCAACAACATGAAGACAGGGGCAGCATATAAGTCAATACTGATATACACATTACTTGCTTCAAAAAGGCCTCATGGTTGAATTGGAAATATGTGCACCTGAGCATAATTCACAACAAGCAAGCAGGAGCTTTTGATAGAGGCTACTGAAAACATTGATGCAAGTTATTGGTAATAAGACATTTTTATAGACTTCCATATTCTGCCCTCTTGTATAGATTTGTGAAAATGAACAGTGATAGACATTTTGCCTGAAAACAGAATTTGAAAATAATTTCTAGAAAAGGTAAACACAGCTATCTGTATGGCTTTGTAAAAATGAACAACCATATTCTGGCCAATTGTATAGATTTGTAAATATGATGATGTCTCCTTTCATGCATACATTTTCAAATAAAGCTCTGCTTTGAGAAAGATCGAATGATATTGTTTAATCTTACCTTATGGCCTGCACACTGCTTGTGAAGCTGTCGAGGGCACGTTTGATGAAGACAGCATCGATGTCCTTCTTCTGTAGCTTCTGGTACAGAATGTCGACGTGGGGCATGATTTTGTGAAAAAGCCCCAGGAAAAAAATTAAATCTTCTTGCTATCTATGTACCTCAGCACAAGCACCAGCTGTGTCTGTGTAGAAACGTCCGTGGTCTCGTCAGCTTGGATAGCTACGAAGTTCGCCGACTTCACCTCCTCCACAATATGTTCCGTCATGACCGCTAGCATACACTCCAGTAGCTCGTTTTGAATGGTCTTTGATGTGCCCTTGAAAACTTTAGCATTTTTAAGATGGTCATCAAACACCTCATCTAATTGTGCCACAAAGTAGACAAGTCCAAGAAAAATACCAGGGTTGGTGGAGCCCTCAGTTTCATCTTTGCCTCGCAAAGCTAACTCAAACACTCCGCAAAACTTCACACACTGGATTAGCCGGCTGAGGATGTGGCGGTTCTTGCTAACCTCATCGTTGTGGCGGCGGACAGCTAGCCTGTATCCCTCATCCAGTTGAGTGGCAATGTTCACTCTCCCCAAAGCAGACAATCTCAAACAGCTATCCATGTGGGTCTTTGACAGCTCATGTTTCTTAATCTTTTCTGAAAGATGGTGCATGTCCGTTACACCAGTCGCTGTCCAAGCGGTGCTGTCTGCCGTGCCGCCTTCAGGGTGAAAGAGTAAGCAGGGGTAGCAGAAGACTGCATTAGCTACATCGCAGCCTGCTAGCCAGGTTTTTCGTTCGTACCAATTTTTGGAAAATCCTCGGGTGTAGGACTTTCCCCCTTTAGTAGAAACCTGTTGAATTATTACATTTGGTCTGGGAGGTCCTAATTGTTTCGTTGCCAATTTATCTTGATTTGTTCGCAGACAAAAATGAACTTCTTTCAAAGAGACAATCGAGTTGCACTGAACGCTAGCAATCTTGACAGTAGTACGTGAATTGATTGACGCTGCTACCCGCTCTTTTCTTAGTTATGTTCATGGTTATGTTACGTATGACGAAAGCGCGTAAGTGCAAGCCCTCCCGGAACCCATAGAGATTGTATTGAAAGCTCTGATATTTGAAAAAAAAAAGATTTTACATGAGAGTCTGAGAGACTTCTGGGGCGATTTTCAACCTGACTGAAATCGCCCCAAAACGGGCGGGGCCATTTGAAGCACGACTTTAGCCTGATTGGACATTTAGTGGCAGATCAGACGTCTAGATTAGAACACTGAAAACTACTGTTGCCGTGATATAATTGATTAGAAAAAAAATCCCTTCCTTTTCCCGTTTGGCAGTGCGTTGCCCATATCGCCCTAATGAACACACCGCCCCTGATAGTTAGTATGCTAAAAGTTCCCGGATGTCATACTAAATTCACCAAAATACGAAGTATACAAGCAGTGGACACTATTTCCGTGCTTTTAGGGCCCATAATGCAATTCTTCAGAAAATGTGCGTGGCTTCACAACGTTTTCATATTTGAAGAAAATGGCGGAAAATATGCAGCCGAAGTCCGACGAGAGCGGATACAAATTCATTGCTTTAACTTATGACAAATGTTAAGAAAATGTTGAGCAATGTAATAAAGTAATTACTTTTCAAATAAGTTACATGTTATGTTGGCTGACAATTTGCTAGCTACGCTATTCTTACGAACCACGTAGCATTACAGCAGTGTGTACCAGTATGTTAGCTAGTTACCTGACGTTAGTTGGCTACTGTGGGGATCTATTTTCTTGTAACTACATGTGATGACTAGCTTAGAAAGAATGCATTAATGATTAAACATAAAAGGTTTGTACTGTACTGATATAAACTGTTTCACATAACAAGCTGTGATTCATGTGAGGAACGTTAGGGGGTAGGATGAGATAAGAACTTGTATTTCTCACAGACACATACACACTGCCTCTTTGTTAAACCATCATACTCAAGGACGTGTACTGCAAAAGTGCTGACTTTCTGGATAAGTTGCAAAACAACTAGACACCTGGCAACAGTGGAGCGCCAAGGGGCTGGGACCAGCCTGTGCGCCAACGGATTGGCTGAGTAAGTCTAAACCACGCTCAACCTCTACCCTGATAGGCCCAGCAGAGAGCGGGAACTAAAACTGTCAGGGTATTTAAGGAAGAATTTGTAATGAGGAAGCCAGTTCTCTGTCTGCCCTGCGTGGTATTTCAGTGAGCCCGTATACGAACCATCATACTTATCATACATACATTTTGCATATAATAAATTTAGCTTGGAATGAATATCTCTTGATTATGTTTTCTCTTATTCCAATACCAGATTTGAATTACGCAATTTCTAACAATTGGTGACCTCCGACTGTGATCTGGTAGCAGAACTTCGCTGGAATTCATCCAGCCCATTGGACATCGCTGTCGTCGAACGGTGTGTTTCACAAAGTGCCCGGGTGTCACGCCCTGGCTCTGGGGACTATGTTATGTTGAGCCAGGGTGTGTAAGTCTATGTTTAATTTTCTATGTTGGTCTGAGTGACTCCCAATCAGAGGCAACGAGTGTCAGCTGGGTGTCTCTGATTGGGAGCCATATTTAACTGTTTGTCTTGCACTTTGTGTTTTGTGGTTTCTTGTTCCTTTTGGTTTGTGTATCAAAGGACTTCACGTTTCGTTCTTTGTTTTGATCGTGTGATCTAGTCATTAAATATAAATATGTTCACCCGCAACGCTGCGCCTTGGTCCTCTCTGGTAGACGATCGTGACAGAAGAAACCACCTTAACCAGACCAAGCAGCGTGTTTAGGAGCCATCGCTGGCAGATCTCCGTGGCAACCTCGACTGGATCAAGCAGCGGGACGAGGAGAGAGGATGGACGTGGGAGGAGATGATTGCGAGTCTGGCAAGAGGGAGGAGAGACCCCCAGGAAATTTTTAGGGGGGGGCTCACGACGTCGGGCCAGCAGGTGTACGGGTTAGAGCGGTGCAAAGCGTTGGCAGAGAAGGCCGCCAGGTTAGGGGGGCCACTGGGCTCAGAGGAGAGGGAAAGTGTGGAGGCACGGCGAGAGGTACTGGGGTGTGTTACCAGTCCAGTCCGGCCCGTTCCTGATCCCTGCGTGGGGCCAGTGGTGTGTGTCCCCAGTACGGTCCGGCCTGTTCCTGCCATTCCCACCAAGTCAGTGGTGCGCGTCGTCAGCCCAGCCCGGCCTGTTCCTGCCATTCGTGACACCGGGCTTCTAAAAACAGGTAAGCAGACACCTATTGTTATGTAACTAAAGTTCTGCTCATTGGCTTTATCCAAATTAATTTTTGTGAAGCACCTGTTTGATGTAAGTGAACTCTATTACGCTATAAATAATGATTATAGAATACTAATTCAATTTTATAAGATACCATGCAAATGTTTGATAATTCTGACGGTTAAACCCATGGGATAAGTGATTTGGCTGTGTGCCATAGGAGGCTGTGTGCCCCACGAGGAGGCTGTGTGCCCCACGACTGTGTGTCGATAACTGACTGTGTCAGAAGTAATTTGGCTGTGTGCCATAGGAGGCTGTGTGCCCCAAGAGGAGGCTGTGTGCCCCAAAGAGGAGGCTGTGTGCCCCAAAGAGGAGGCTGTGTGCCCCAAAGAGGAGGCTGTGTGCCCCAAAGAGGAGGCTGTGTGCCCCAAAGAGGAGGCTGTGTGCCCCACTGTATACCGTTGTTGACTGTGTGTCATAAGACATTTTAGTTGTGTGACATAGAATTACGATTGTGTGTCGAGTGCAAGTGTGCCATTTATGACTGTGTGACGTATGACTATATGACAGAATTATGACTGTATGTCGTGTGTAAGTGTTAACTGTGCAATAATTCTGGTTGTGTGGCAACTATATATTATTTTAGCTGTGTAATAAGTTGTGTAACAATTGCATATTACTCTCTGTTGTGTGATAATTGACCACCATTTTTGGCTTAAAAGACCAAAGAGTAATTGTATAAAAATGAATAATGACCAATATAGATAGGAGATAAAAGTTTAATGTTGGACAAACGTTGACAAACACACACCCATAGACATAATAAATACTCAAAAATTATTTCTAGAATCTAAAATACAACAGTAATCCTGTATTATAAATAAAATAACGTATTGGAGTCAGTGAGGTTTTAATTAAAGTTAACAATAAAATACTAAGATCCCAAAACCATAAAATAGACATGACAGATAAAGTAATTAAAGCGTTGAAATCCACCCTCGAGACAAATGGGGGAAAGGATGGAAAGGAGTGGAAGAGGAGAGGAGAAAAATTATACCGAGAATGGATAGAAGATGGATGCATAATGGCAAAGGATGGACTCCCAGAAGGATAGTAGGCGATGTTGAATTTGACAATGTAAAGGTAAAGATAACGAATAACTAGTATGACTAAACTGAAACGTTTGAACTGATATAACTGAACTGTAACGTTTGATGTTTAACATAGCATAATACTGGTTTTAAATAATTATGTTGAGGCAATTTGGTTTATTATTTGATTTAACGTTTGATGTTTGACCCTGCAAAATACTGGTTAAACAATTAGACAAATAATTCGGTTTATCGTTGAAATATAAATATGCACCGACTTTAACTAATTAGGTGGGAATAATTTGATTTAAATAAATAGACTAAAGTACTTTAAATAATGGCAGAATATTGGAAACGCTAAAACAAAAAACAGACAAAGCCTGTTCCCACTGGACACAGAAGGGAGAGCCGCGAGGGGAGGGGCTGGAGACAGCGAGAGTTAGGCTTTTGAAGAGTCAGGAGAGAAAAGGGGGTGATTTGTGTCGATTGGTAGTTGGCTGGGAACACCACGGGGCGATTGTTTGAGAGGTACCTATACATTTCTAACGATATATACATATGAACTTGCTCACCCGAACCTTGCCTTGCTCGAGGGCACATCGGCAGATTTTTCGCCTGGTCAGCTCGGGGATTGGAACCGGCGACCTCTCGGTTGTTGGCACGGCGCTATTGGTCACTAAGTTTAAGGTTGTGCCGTTGTTTGATCATGTGATAAGGTTTAATGGGTAATGGACCATAACTAATGTGGTTATGGAAGTAATGTATAAATAGTGGAGAGCCAATAGGGGGCTCCATTGAGCTATTATGGTTTATTTGGCATTTCAATGTCATAAGGTGAAATCTGTATGTATGAGGGGAATTCGATTATGTATTATTATAGTATTATGGACACACCGTAAAAAATAAACTGAACCAAACAAGACGTTACTACAGCAATAGAGGATGGTTAATGTTGTTACGTTAATTTTTAAACCCGATGATAGAGGTAAATGCAGAACGCTGTCACTCCACACTTCTATGTGTGTTTGGTGTACTTTGAAAGCATTGCGGAATGTGTGGAGTGACTGGCGATGTATGTAGAGGGTCCCGGGTTCGAACACAGGTAGGGACAGTGGGTAAAGCCTTCGCATTGGGGATATATACCTAGATTACTACGTGGATTGAGAAATGTGAAAGGTTGAATTAGATAGCTTAAGTAGAAGTATTCTAGAAAGGTCTATGAAAATATGTTACAAGGTCCCCTTGCGCCTTCTCCGTTGTGTAGGGAGGAGCAAGGGGAGGGGTGAGAAATGTTAGGAATATCATTAAATGTATGCTTATCAACGATAGCAAGTATTTGTTTTATTAATACAAATTAGGGCCTAATCAGAGAGAACAGTTAAAGAAATTGAATAGCGAACTGAAAATGGCGATGGAGCTGTTAAAATTGAGTTGAGGACAAAGGAGAGTAATTTATGGCTCTGGTTAGCGGAAAGAATATAGAGACAGTAAAGCGAGTTGGGTTGAGCTGTGGGATTTCAAGTGGAGGTCTGAAGGCTTGACTGGAAGGCAGTGCTTTGATATATTCTAATTTTTATTACTTTATTCGATGGGTTGTTTGACGCCAGTGGTGTATACAAATAGTCGGTAATTGTAGAACGATAATTTATTTTCGTTACGGGGAACAGGGGATCCAAGTGGCTTTGGCTGTTGTGCTGGGGGAATAGCGCTAGCCTGTGTGGGTTCTGGATTTGTTAAATAAACAAACATATATTTTAAACTAAAGTGATGGAATAGGCTACAATCAATCAATTTTCAATCAATTTTATTTTATATAGCCCTTCTTACATCAGCTAATATCTCGAAGTGCTGTACAGAAACCCAGCCTAAAACCCCAAACAGCTAGTAATGCAGGTGTAGAAGCACGGTGGCTAGGAAAAACTCCCTAGAAAGGCCAAAACCTAGGAAGAAACCTAGAGAGGAACCAGGCTATGAGGGGTGGCCAGTCCTCTTCTGGCTGTGCCGGGTGGAGATTATAACAGAACCATGCCAAGATGTTCAAAAAATGTTCATAAGTGACAAGCATGGTCAAATAATAATCAGGAATAAATCTCAGTTGGCTTTTCATAGCCGATCATTAAGAGTTGAAAACAGCAGGTCTGGGACAGGTAGGGGTTCCATAACCGCAGGCAGAACAGTTGAAACTGGAATAGCAGCAAGGCCAGGCGGACTGGGGACAGCAAGGAGTCACCACGGCCGGTAGTCCCGACGTATGGTCCTAGGGCTCAGGTCTCTCAGTTGGCTTTTCATAGCCGATCATTAAGAGTTGAAAACAGCAGGTCTGGGACAGGTAGGGGTTTCGTAACCGCAGGCAGAACAGTTGAAACTGGAATAGCAGCAAGGCCAGGCGGACTGGGGACAGCAAGGTGTCATCATGCCCGGTAGTCCTGACGTATGGTCCTAGGGCTCAGGTTCTCAGAGAGAAAGAGAGAACGAGAGAATTAGAGAGAGCATACTTAAATTCACACAGGACACTGGATAAGACAGGAGAAGTACTCCAGGTATAACCAACTAACCCCAGCCCCCCGACACATAAACTACTGCAGCATAAATACTGGAGGCTGAGACAGGAGCGGTCCGGAGACACTGTGGCCCCATCCGAAGAAACCCCCGGACAGGGCCAAACAGGAAGGATATAACCCCACCCACTCTGCCAAAGCACAGCCCCCGCACCACTAGAGGGATATCCTCAACCACCAACTTACAATCCTGAGACAAGGCCGAGTATAGCCCACAGAGGTCTCCACCACAGCACAAACCAAGGGGGGGCGCCAACCCAGACAGGAAGATCACGTCAGTAACTCAACCCACTCAAGTGACGCACCCCTCCTAGGGATGGCATGAAAGAGCACCAGCAAGCCAGTGACTCAGCCCCTGTAACAGGGTTAGAGGCAGAGAACCCCAGTGGAGAGAGGGGAACCGGCCTGGCAGAGACAGCAAGGGCTGTTCGTTGCTCCAGAGCCTTTCCGTTCACCTTCACACTCCTGGGCCAGACTACACTCAATCATATGACCTACTGAAGAGATAAGTCTTCAGTAAAGACTTAAAGGTTGAGACCGAGTCTGCGTCTCTCACATGGGTAGGCAGACTGTTCCATAAAAATGGAGATCTATAGGAGAAAGCCCTGCCTCCCGCTGTTTGCTTAGAAATTCTAGGGACAATTAGGAGGCCTGCGTCTTGTGACCGTAGCGTACGTATTGGTATGTACGGCAGGACCAACTCGGAAAGATAGGTAGGAGCAAGCCCATGTAACGCTTTATAGGTTAACAGTAAAACCTTGAAATCAGCCCTTGCCTTAACAGGAAGCCAGTGTAGGGAAGCTAGCACTGGAGTAATATGATCAAATTTCTTGGTTCTAGTCAGGATTCTAGCAGCCGTATTTAGCACTAACTGAAGTTTATTTAGTGCTTTATCCGGGTAGCCGGAAAGTAGAGCATTGCAGTAGTCTAACCTAGAAGTAACAAATGCATGGATTAATTTTTCTGCATCATTTTTGGACAGAACATTTCTGATTTTTGCAATGTTACGTAGATGGAAAAAAGCTGTCCTTGAAACAGTCTTGATATGTTCGTCAAAAGAGAGATCAGGGTCAAGAGTAACGCCGAGGTCCTTCACAGTTTTATTTGAGACGACTTTACAACCATCAAGATGAATTGTCAGATTTAACAGAAGATCTCTTTGTTTCTTGGGACCTAGAACCAATTACAATTATACCATTATCAGAAAGAGGGCACAATATAATGTGTAATAGTTATTACAATTATTATTAATAGTTATTACAGTTAGTAATGAAAGAAGGATAGTAGAGGAAAGGCAAGGGATTAAATCTCATTTAGGGAAAGAGGAAGAGTATGAAATATTAGGGAGAAAATACCATTAACTGAGGGAACATTTGAAGTAACCGTGATTGTATTGGCTAAAAACCGAAATATGACATTTACAGGGGGGTAAGGAACAATAGAAGGGGAGACAGATTTTCCTAGGGGTTTGATCAAATAATTGATAATGGATCATTTGAGATGAGATCACATGTAGCAGATTTAGGGTAATCAATTAAATAATCATTGTATACTTGAGGAATTTTGAGTGGTTTTATGGATTTGTTATGAGGAATTAGATTGATACAAACAGGTGTCTTTTATACAGGTAACGAGTTCAAACAGGTGCAGTTAATACAGGTAATGAGTGGAGAACAGGAGGGCTTCTTAAAGAAAAACTAACAGGTCTGTGAGAGCCGGAATTCTTACTGGTTGGTAGGTGATCAAATACTTATGTCATGCAATAAAATGCTACTAATTACTTAAAAATCATACAATGTGATTTTCTGGATTTTTGTTTTAGATTCCGCCTCTCACAGTTGAAGTGTACCTATGATAAAAATGACAGACCTCTACATGCTTTGTAGGTAGGAAAACCTGCAAAATCGGCAGTGTATCAAATACTTGTTCTCCCCACTGTATATACATATACATACACATATATACATACAGTACCAGTCAAAAGTTGACACACCAACCAAACCCTTGAATGAGTAGGTGTTCTAAAACTTTTGACCAGTAGTGTACAGTGGGGAAAAAAAGTATTTAGTCAGCCACCAATTGTGCAAGTTCTCCCACTTAAAAAGATGAGAGAGGCCTGTAATTTTCATCATAGGTACACGTCAACTATGACAGACAAAATGAGGAAAAAAAATCCAGAAAATCACATTGTAGGATTTTTAATGAATTTATTTGCAAATTATGGTGGAAAATAAGTATTTGGTCAATAACAAAAGTTTCTCAATACTTTGTTATATACCCTTTGTTGGCAATGACACGTCAAACGTTTTCTGTAAGTCTTCACAAGGTTTTCACACACTGTTGCTGGTATTTTGGCCCATTCCTCCATGCAGATCTCCTCTAGAGCAGTGATGTTTTGGGGCTGTCGCTGGGCAACACAGACTTTCAACTCCCTCCAAAGATTTTCTATGGGGTTGAGATCTGGAGACTGGCTAGGCCACTCCAGGACCTTGAAATGCTTCTTACGAAGCCACTACTTCGTTGCCCGGGCGGTGTGTTTGGGATCATTGTCATGCTGAAAGACCCAGCCACGTTTCATCTTCAATGCCCTTGCTGATGGAAGGAGGTTTTCACTCAAAATCTCACGATACATGGCCCCATTCATTCTTTCCTTTACACGGATCAGTCGTCCTGGTCCCTTTGAAGAAAAACAGCCCCAAAGCATGATGTTTCCACCCCCATGCTTCACAGTAGGTATGGTGTTCTTTGGATGCAACTCAGCATTCTTTGTCCTCCAAACACGACGAGTTGAGTTTTTACCAAAAAGTTATATTTTGGTTTCATCTGACCATATGACATTCTGCCAATCCTCTTCTGGATCATCCAAATGCACTCTAGCAAACTTCAGACGGGCCTGGACATGTACTGGCTTAAGCAGGGGGACACGTCTAGCACTGCAGGATTTGAGTCCCTGGCGGCGTAGTGTTTTACTGATGGTAGGCTTTGTTACTTTGGTCCCAGTTCTCTGCAGGTCATTCACTAGGTTCCCCCGTGTGGTTCTGGGATTTTTGCTCACCTTTCTTGTGATCATTTTGACCCCACGAGGTGAGATCTTGCGTGGAGCCCCAGATCGAGGGAGATTATCAGTGGTCTTGTATGTCTTCCATTTCCTAATAATTGCTCCCACAGTTGATTTCTTCAAACCAAGCTGCTTACCTATTGCAGATTCAGTCTTCCCAGCCTGGTGCAGGTCTACAATTTTGTTTCTGGTGTCCTTTGACAGCTCTTTGGTCTTGGCCATAGTGGAGTTTGGAGTGTGACTGTTTGAGGTTGTGGACAGGTGTCTTTTATACTGATAACAAGTTCAAACAGGTGCCATTAATACAGGTAACGAGTGGAGGACAGAGGAGCCTCTTAAAGAAGAAGTTACAGGTCTGTGAGAGCCAGAAATCTTGCTTGTTTGTAGGTGACCAAATACTTATTTTCCACCATAATTTGCAAATAAATTCATTAAAAATCCTACAATGTAATTTTCTGGATTTTTTTTCTAATTTTGTCTGTCATAATTGACGTGTACCTATGATGAGAATTACAGGCTTCTCTCATCTTTTTAAGTGGGAGAACTTGCACAATTGGTGGCTGACTAAATACTTTTTTCCCCCACTGTATATATAAAAATAAATGTATATATAAAAATAAATGTGTATATAAAAATAGTGTGTTTGTGTGCATGTACAGTTGAAGTCGGAAGTTTACATACACCTTAGCCAAATACAATCAAACTCATTTTTCACAATTCCTGACATTTAATCCTAGTAAAACTTCCCTGTCTTAGGTCAGTTAGGATCACCACTTTATTTTAAGAATGTGAAATGTCAGAATAATAGTAGAGAGAAATATTTATTTCAGCTCTTTTGTCTTTCATCACATTCCCAGTGGGTCAGAAGTTTACATACACTCAATTAGTATTTGGTAGCATTGCCTTTAAATTGTTTAAAGCATCTTCACAAGGTCCTTTGCTGTTGTTCTGGGGTTGATTTGCACTTTTCACACCAAAGTACGTTCATCTCTAGGAGACAGAACGCGTCTCCTTCCTGAGCGATATGACGGCTGCGTGGTCCCATGGTGTTTATACTTGCGTACTATTGTTTGTACAGATGAACGTGATACCTTCAGGCGTTTGGAAATTGCTCTCAAGGATGAACCAGACTTGTGGAGGTCTACAATTTTTTTTCTGAGGTCTTGGCTGATTTCTTTTGATTTTCCCATGATGTCAAGCAAAGAGGCACTGAGTTTGAAGGTAGGCCTTGAAATACATCCACAGGTACACATCCAATTGACTCAAATTATGTCAATTAGCCTATCAGAAGCTTCTAAAGCCATGCCATCATTTTCTGGAATTTTCCAAGCTGTTTAAAGGGACAGTCAACTTAGTGTATGTAAACTTCTGACCCACTGGAATTGTGATACAGTGAATTATAAATTAAATAATCTGTCTGTAAACAATTGTTGGAAAAATTACTTGTGTCATGCACAAAGTAGATGTCCTAACCGTCTTGCCAAAACATTAGTTTGTTAACAAGAAATTTGTGGAGTGGTTGAAAAACGAGTTTTAATGACTCCAACCTAAGTGTATGTAAACTTCCGATTTAACTGTATATACACACACGCATCACCATTTTTAAGACTAGGCTAAAAACCTATCTTTTAAGCCTACATTATGGGTAGTCTTATTTTACTTTTCATTTACTTTTTGTCTTCATCATTGATATTTGGGCGGCAGGTAGCTTAGTGGGTAAGAGCGTTGTGCCAGTAACCGAAAGGTCGCTGGTTCTAATCCCCGAGCCGACTAGGTGAAAAATCTGTCGATGTGCCCTTAAGCAAGGCACTTAACCCTAATTGCTTCTGTAAGTCCCTCTGGATAAGAGCATCTGCTAAATGACTAAAATGTAAATGTAAATATCATGCTTATCATCTTTTCATTAACTCTGACACCTCCTCCCAGACAGTCAGTTTTTCCCTTGATGAATCAGCGTAGGTTTACATTGAAGGGCTAATGGGGCAAAGGTAACTTCACTTTATCCTAGTTAAACTGGTGGTCGAGATGCCAAATGAAGCCACGTCACCTGACCAGTAGGGCTGTGACAGTCATGGAATTTTGGATGATGGTTATTTGTCTTTTTTTGGGGTTTTACAACGCACATTTTCTCCTCTCCCCCTGACTGCATGTTTTCTCATTTCCCGACTTCGCTCCTGACTATAGGGAGGGGGGCATTGCCTAGGCAACCAAATACTAGTTTTCTACAACACCTTGCTTGTTTCAGCAAGGTGCAACAAAGTTTAATCACGTTGTGAAGAGTCCATGTTACCGTGGAAACGGACTCAACCGCACGAATACCCGAACGTCCCGTCTTCAGTCAGTTGTTCCACACCCGTCGCTATGGGCGGGCCATAGGGGGCCGGGCCCGCCCCCAAAAATGCTTGTGCCCCCCCCCCCCCCCACTTGAGGGAATTTATTATTAAATATAGGTACTGTTGGCTAATAATAATTGTGCCGTGCCCTCCCATGCATTTCATATGCCCCCCTTAAGACTGAGGTCTGGCGATGGGTCTGAGTTGTTCGTAAATAAAAATAAACGGTTCTGAAAAAATGTAATATATCGTCAGCTACACGATTATGCGGTAATTGTGCCAGCCCTACTGACCAGGACTTGTTCATGTGGTCTGCGAAAACTCCAGGCTCTAAGCATACGGCACAGTATGTTTGAGTGGGTCCGAGTGAAGAGTCTGCGAGTACTGAAGCTAAAGACAGCTGCTAAATGTCAATGCCATATTATGAAACACTGTTCCATTCTGAGCCTACTCAGTCATACAGTATGTATGTGAATGTGTGTGTACATGTCAGTGCTGGCCACAGGTAGGACTGCCTGGCTTGCTTATGTAACCAAGAGACTACCATGCTATTTCTATCAATAAAAGGGAGGATAGGTGGGGTAGGGGGTCATTTTATAAATAAGATTTGTCTTGGGTAATCCAAATACATTCCACAACCATATTTATTTGATGACTTTCTCATAATGGCATTGACTGGCTTTACATTTATAGTCCTCTACCAATATGGCAGACAAATAGAGTGAACTACTAACTACCATGGACAAACAAAATGGCGTACTTACCATTTCTTTCCTATTTCAGTCTCCCTCTTTCTACATTCCTACAAGGGAAGGAGGGTAGGATTTGGTTGTAGATGTTTGTCCCTAGCTACATATATAGGGGGCTTATTTGTAAGGCTGAGCGACCGAAACGACCGCCCAGTTCCACCCCCCTGGACGCCTCTTCCCCAGAGCTAAACAACCTAATCACGTTCAGCGCATTTCTCTGCCTCATATTTCTGAACAGCTGAAATAAAAACCCTGCAGCGATTTGAACAAACATTTTTAAAATACATATATTTTGTAGGCTAATTTGTTTGGTTGTTTAGCGATCGGGAAGAGGTGTCAAGAGAATTCGGCCATGCAGCCACTCCGTATTTTCAAAGGGGCAACTTTGGGGGCTGTAATATAGGGGAAGGGCAGACATGTCCAGTACATTGACATCTGCAGCGTGTTAGAAATGCACTGAGGTTCAGATTGAAGTTAATAACAGCTAAACCTTAGTCAAACCCTTCAGATTATGGGTGTGCATTTTCTTATTCATGACTTTCTGTGTGTGCGTCGAACAAGGCGGTGCCTGTTGCATAAGCAGTTTGTCGTACTGTAAGGTGTGTTGCTACGCTGACGATACACAACTAATCTTCTCCTTTCCCCCTTCTGATAACCAGGTGGCGAATCGCATCTCTGCATGTCTGGCCGACATATCAGTATGGATGACGGATCACCACCTCAAGCTGAACCCTGGCAAGACGGAGCTGCTCTTCCTCCCGGGGAAGGACTGCCCGTTCCATGATCTAGCCATCACGGTTGACAACTCCGTTGTGTCCTCCTCCCAGAGTGCGAAGAGCCTTGGCGTGATCCTGGACAACACCCTGTCGTTCTCCGGTAACATCAAGGCGGTGACCCGATCCTGCAGGTTCATGCTCTACGACATTCGGAGAGTACGACCCTGCCTTACACAGGAAGCGGCACAGGTCCTAATCCAGGCACTTGTCATCTCCCGTCTGGATTACTGCAACTCGCTGTTGGCTGGGCTCCCTGCCTGTGCCATTAAACCCCTACAACTCATCCAGAATGCCGCAGCCCGTCTGGTGTTCAACCTTCCCAAGTTCTCTCACGTCACCCCCCTCCTCCGCACACTCCACTGGCTTCCAGTTGAAGCTCGCATCCGTTACAAGACCATGGTGCTTGCCTATGGAGCAGTGAGGGGAACGGCACCTCCGTACCTTCAGGCTCTGATCAGTCCCTACACCCAGGCGAGGGCATTGCGTTCATCCACCTCTGGCCTGCTGGCTCCCCTTCCTCTGCGGAAGCATAGTTCCCGCTCAGCCCAGTCAAAGCTGTTCGCTGCTCTGGCACCCCAATGGTGGAACAAGCTCCCTCACGACGCCAGGACAGCGGAGGCACTCACCACCTTCCGGAGACATTTGAAACCCCACCTCTTTAAGGAACACCTGGGATAGGATAAAGTAATCCTACTACCCCCCCCCCCCCCCCCCCCCCAAAAAAAAAAAAAAGTATAATTGTAAAGTGCTTATCCCAGTGGCTATAGGGTGAATGCACCAATTTGTAGTCGCTCTGGATAAGAGCGTCTGCTAAATGACGTAAATGTGCCCTTGAGCAAGGCACTTAACCCTAATTGCTCCTGTAAGTCGCTCTGGATAAGAGCGTCTGCTAAATGACTAAAATGTAAATGTAAAATGTGTGTGTGTGTGTTTGCATTCAGACTCTCGTCACAGGCGGTAGGTACTGTATCTGGTCTCTGTTGTAGTGGGAGCAGGGTCACCTATCCACAGCTCCAGGGCCAGCTCCTCCTCAGCATGACAACACTCACATATCTCCTCCTCCTGACAACCGCCGCCCAGACTGACACACACACACACAAATGAATAAAAAAATACCACTTGTCTTTAATCCTTAAGAAGTCTACTGACACACCCGTGGGTCAAATCTAAGTAACATAAAAAAAATCCACATCAAAATCCGTCAGTCTAAAAGCTAGAGCTATCAGGTTTTTGAAATGGGCTGTGTCTCAATCCACCGTATCCGCCTATGTCGGCCTTCTGCATCTGCGGTGGAAGGTGGCAGAGCTACAGCGGTGTTTGTCAGACCATGAGACATCTCACAAAAACCTATGTAGCGTCCGAACGGTTTGGCCTGCAAACTATTATTGCACTCTATTGAAAGGGGAGACTCTCACGAACACAATGGAGTTTTTCTCTACGACCCCCACAAGTGTCACGGGACTCTTCTGAAGATAACCCATTCAAAAAGGAATGGAAGTATGGAGGTAGTTGTGCCAACTAAAACAAGGGATTAAAAAAATAATATTTATTTATTATATCTCCTAGATATAGGACATAAAGTGCCTTCAGAAAGTACTCAGACCCCTTGACTTTTTCCACATTTTGTTACGTTACAGCCTTTTTCTAAAATGGATTAAATAAATTGAAATCCTCTCCAATCTACACACAATACCCCATAATGACAAAGCAAAAACAGGTTTAGACATTTTTGCAAATGCATAAAAAAAAAAAAAGATATACCTTATTTACATAAGTATTCAGACTTTGCTATGAGACTCGAAATTGAGCTCAGGTGCATCCCGTTTCCATTGATCATCCTTGAGATGTTTCTACAACTTGATTGGAGTCCACCTGTGGTAAATTCAATTGATTGGACATGATTTGGAAAGGCACACACCTGTCTATATAAGGTCACACCGTTGACAGTGCATGTCAGAGCAAAAACCAAGCCATGAGGTCGAAGGAATTGTCCATAGAGGTCCGAGACAGGATTGTGTCAAGGCACAGATCTGGGGAAGGGTACCAAAAAATGTCTGCAAGAACACAGTGGCCTCCATCATTCTTAAATGGAAGAAGTTTGGAACCACCAAGACTCTTCCTTGAGCTGGCCGCCCGGCCAAACTGAGCAATCGGGGGAGAAGAGCCTTGGTCAGGGAGGTGACCAAGAACACGAGGGTCACTCTGACAGAGCTCTAGAGTTCCTCTGTGGAGATGGGAGAACCTTCCAGAAGGACAACCATCTCTGCAGCACTCCACCAATTAGGCCTTTATGGTAGAGTGGCCAGACGGAAGCCACTCCTGTGCCAAGCTTGTAGCGTCATACCCAAGAAGCCTCAATGCTGTAATCGCTGCCAAAGGTGATTCAACAAAGTACTGAGTAAAGGGTCTGAATACTTATGTAAATGTGATGTTTTATGTTTTTATGTTTAATAAACGTGTTTTTGCTTTGTCATTATGGGGTATTGTGTGTAGATTGAGGAGGGGAAAAAACAATTGAATCAATTTTAGAATAAGGCTGTAACGTAACAAAATGTGGAAAAAGTCAAGGGGTCTGAATACTTTCCAAAGGCACTGTACACTTCCAAACCTTATGATTTATTTTTTGACTACTACTACTACTACTACAGCCCATAGAAATGCATTGAATAACACATTCATAAATAGCTAAAAAGACAGTCAGGTAAGGTAAGTCATGAGTACCCCATGACTTAAGCCACTCACCAATGATTAAGTGTAATCTGTCATCATAGAAACCTGTTTCTCCTCCGGAGGCGGGGTCATGAGGCTTCCATCAGTGCGTCTGTTCTGATTGGTCAGCGTGAGCCACATGTCATACATCAGCTGCATGTCCCGCACTGTGGACAGGAGGGGACATGGGTTAGCAACGCAAACAAATACACTGTAAATACACTTATTTGTTTGGCCATGATGCACACACAAAAATAGGAAAATAATGAGAGGAAAGCAACAGAAAGACAGAATCTTCCAGCTGTTGTTCTTCATGTACGTCCAGACGTCCCTCTCTTCCAGACTGTGGGCGAAGGAACAGTTCCCGATGTAGTGGCACTTCTTCTGCTTCATCACATGGACACACATCTAGGGAGACACTGCTTTATTACTACTTTATCACAGCACTTCATGTCCATATTGTATACTTTCCTGTGATTTTTTTATTTTTTATTTGACAATCCTTATAATCGGATGTCAAAACACAAGTGAAACGGATGCCGACATACTGGCCCTTTGTTACCGAAACCCTTTTCCTTCACAAGTAGTAGCAAGACAGATAGCTAACCTATTGTGGAACAAAGGCCAAGCTGCCTACGGGTGTAAAGAGGAGAGGAGGAGAGCTGTAAACAACATTGGCTGTATTCAGCATGTGAGAGGTCTGCTGGAAATGACTGCCTGATTGGAGAGATTAAAACAGACCCCGAGGGGAGGGAGGGAGGGATCAAAAGGATGAGAGGGAGAGAGGGGTGACTCAGTTCATACTTATGTGGGTGTGACTGTGTATGAGAAAGGGGAAGGGAGAAAAGAGAGAGTGGAGGGATAGAGACTTACGTCGTACTGCTGTGGGTATGTACGCGAGAAGGGAAGCGGCCGCACAACGACCCACTTCTTCTTCTCAAAAGACTTCACCAGCAATACCTGACGCTCCTTAGTCCAGCTGGAGAGAGGGGGAAAGGGGAAGACAGAGATGAGGAAGAGAGGGAAGAGAGATGAGAGATGGGTGGGAGAAAGAGAAAAGTGAGGGAGAAAGAAAGAAAGAACACATGATTATAGACTTCAATCATCAAGTTAGTGAAATTGACCATTCAGAGCAAGGTATTATGCATTTCCATAGAGTTAATCCTTTAAGGGGCCTATTTCCTTAACATTCCTTTTACCCTATTAATTACCAGTTCAGGCCTGGTCATGAATCAGATGGTAGCGCCTTCAGCCTAATATTGACACGAGAACTTCAGCACTTACCATCAGTGCAGATGTCAGTTTGATATAGTCTCTCACCTGTGCCGTGCTTTAGCAGTGCAGTACTTGAGGGCCTTGTCTTGTTCGTGGACCTGTCCGTCCCTCCAGCACTGGCCACCGACAAACTTCATCTTCAGGTTCAGCTCCCTGCCTCTCCCTCCTCCTCCTCCGGAGCCATCCCCTCCACCCCCAAGGTTGTCTCCCCCTATTCCCCCCACCCCTCCACTACAGCTCTGGTGTGGGACATGCATAGGCTGAGAGTGAGAGAGATTTTGTAAATCAGGCCCTTAAAACAATAGCCCAAATGATGTATTGTATTAGGAGACAAGGGCATCGTGCCCATCTCATGCTCACCTTCTGTCTCTGAGCATTTTGCTCTAGCCTGTACCAGTGCCTCTTGGACTCCTGTACCATCTCTTCGTGGGTGATACCTGGGAGAGAGAGGGAAGTTAAGAGAGACACACAAAGTAACAGATGATAGCATGAACTTTGGTTATTTTGCTGCAATCCTTAATAGCGTGTGTCTGTGTGTGCATCCATGCGTGCAAACACATGAGTACTTCTGTACCTGTGTCCTGCTGCAGTACCCAGCACTTGAGTTCTATGACGGAATGGGCGAACGAGCAGCTGTCCTCGCGTTGGCAGCCGTAACGCACCTCGTGGCGACACACGTCAAACTGGCAGAGGGGGTGCAGCGGGCGCACCTTACTGTAGCGCACGTTGGCAGAACGCACCACATGCACTAGGCACCTGAGAAGACAGGGATGAGATAGAGGGAGAGAGAAGGAGAGGGCAAGAGGGTAGAAGGGGACAGGGTCCAAGTAGCTGACCGGAATATTGTCTGAGGGAAATTGGATTTAGGATCCATTATACTAAGATAGTGCTTATTTGGATCTGATACAATGAAGGACAGAGAGATGACTGAAAAGTACAGAACTTTTTAGGTCTAGGAGAAGACTCACTTGTTATCGTCGAAGGGATGCCGGGCGGTGAGGTTTGAGCAGACAGCCAAGTTCTCTTTGCTGCGCTTGCTGATGATGCGAGGCTTACTGTCAAAACATTCCTGCAGAGAGGGAGAGAGAGCGAAACGGAGTGTGTATGAATGTTCTGTACATACAGAATACTGCGAAGTTCACCATGTGGAGGTATGTGTGCGTGCATCACACCCTACCTCACAGAGGAACATGAACATGCACATGTGCAGCTGCAGCAGGTGTGTGACGCTGAGTGCCCGTCTCTCGGTGCTGCCCAGCGGGTCAAACAGCAGCTCCCTGCTCAGAGCCCCCTTCCTCTCCTGGGTCCACACGTCTATCTCCTCCTGGCAGTAGGCAAACGTGCAGTTCTCCCCGTACTGGCATTCCTGGCGCTCCTGGACCTCTTCAGGGAGCCAGAGGAGGAACAGGAAAGGGGGATGAGATAGAGAGTACATACTATCACTGATGGGCAAATTCTGTTTAAGCAACATTAAAACTACTGCCAGCACTTCTGTGCTTATTTGAGTGAGCGAACATGCATGTACACACACACGTACCCACACATACGTACCTTTGCACAGCACGAACGCCCCCAGGAAGTTGTTTCTAGTGGGGCGAGGCCTGACCCTCTTCCAGGTGGGGTCTTCTGTGTTCTTGAAGCGAGACAGCAGCACGTCCCTCTTACAGCGGTGAGCCGCTTCCGGCTGGTACTGGTAGTCCATCACCTGCGAACCTGCAGAGAAAAGAGTAGGGGGACTTATCATTCAACTGCAACATTCAATTCATTTTTATTAAAAATACTTTATTTATCCCACAAGGTGCAATTATGCAGACATTGATGTAACAGACAACCTTGACTTTATACTGCTTAGTATAAAATAAATCCTCAACGTAACATATTCTGGAGGGGTAAAAGAAAGGTCAATGTAGCCGTGTACCTATTCGGCTGTAACAGGCATGGCAGGCCTGTCTGAACTCGTGGCTGGCAGCCAGTGGGTTCCGGGAGAGCAGGGAGAGGTTGGTACCTGCTGGAACATTCTGAGGGGGGAGACAAAGACAAACCAATCCATCACCAGATTAAATACATTATCTTCATTATGAAAAACCACAATTTACATGCAAGTTATCAGAACTAGGAATATCACAAAAGTAAATAACAACAATAGAATAAATGTAATCTGGGATTTAAAAGTATAGTAGGAGCAGCCAAAGACATCCATGTTGTGATAAACTCAGAAGAGAGGAGAAAGAAGTTGAGAGTATCCATCGGAGTGTTCAGGCGTTATGCCGCTGTCTTACTGCTGTGTGAGTGGAGCTGTGTTTGCGGATCCCAGGGATGAAGCTGTGAGAAATTCTTCCCCCTGGAGAACAGAACAGCAACACAAGGACACAGGTGGCCTTACAGCAGTGCTGCTGACAAGGACTAGCTTCAACAACCACTAACGCATGCCCCGAGGACTGTTCAGGGTCACTGGGCAGTCCCGGGAAGGTTTAAGTAACAGCTGATGCAGGTTTAAACTGTATGGTTGCAAAATAAGACTGGATAGTGGCAAAAAAAAAACTGCTACAATGGCTTTGCTGTTTTCAATATAATTGACATCATCAAACACACACCCAGACCCATACACCTTGTTCATATGTATCATCCACTCACCAGGCAAGGTGTACTCAGAGAGGGAGTCCAGCCCTCCAATTCCAGCCCCTCCTTTGCCCTCTGTGTCCCCAGCCCCTGGGGAAAAGGCCCCCAGGGCGTCCAGCGCCTGTGTGGAGGTTTGGTCCCTCTGGCCCAGTGAGGGGTAGGGCTCCAGGGCGGACATCTGGCTGACCGAGGAACTGAAGGCGGCGGGGGGTAGCTGGGGCGAGGGGAGGCTGGAGGAGTATGGAGGGTGCAGGCCCACAGCTGTGTTGGGGAGGTTGGTGGGGATAACGCCTTGGACTGGGCTCTGTGACTTTAAGAGAGGGAGAGAGAGACATATGACATTATCCATGTTATTCTATTTCTCCTTCTAGACCAGAAACGCATAGCTCTGTGTTCCATGTAATGTACTTCAGTGGTGGAAATTAAACCACTAAAATGTGCACCCCCTGTCAGACAGTGGTGGAAAAAGTACTAAAAAGTCATACTTGATTAAAAGTAAAGATACCTTAATAGAAAATAACTCAAGTAAAGGTGAAAGTAACCCATTAAAATACTACTTGAGTAAAAGTCTAAAAGTATTTGGTTTAAATATACTTAAGTATCAAAAGTAAAAATATCAATAAAACCAGACGGCACATTTTCTTGTGTTTTTTTTAAATTACGGATAGCCAGAGGCACACTCAAACACTCAGACATTAATTTACAAACGAAGCATTTGTGTTTAGTGAGTCTGCCAGATCAGAGGCAGTAGGGATGACCAGGGATGTTCTTGATAAGTGGGTGAATTGGACCATTTTTCAGTCAAAATGTAACAAGTACTTTTGGGTGTCAGAGAAAATGTATAGAGTAAAAAGTACATTATTTTCTTTAGGAATGTAGTGAAGTAAAAGTTGTCAAAAATATAAATAGTAAAGTACAGATACCCAAAAAACTACTTAAGTAGTACTTTAAAGTATTTTTACTTAAGTACTTTACTCCACTGCTGTCATGCAAGTCACGGAAATACTTTCTTAAATGTTCCTATATTCTACTGACTAATGTCTGTACCTCCTCTCTCATCAAATGTCTACTGATCAACAGAGGGAGGAACTCAGCACGGCCAGCATCCTTCCTTGGAGTGACCCTAGTAGCGACCCTCTCACCTCATTGACTTTCTTGGAGATGCAGTCCCCCAGCAGGCTGTCCAGATCGTCAGGGATCACACTGCACTCCTCCATGTGCTTCGACACGGGGACAGAGTAGGGCATGGGGGGCAGGCCCATACTGGGGCTATCTGATAGGTCAGCAAAGGGCGTGGCCACTGGGCTTGAGGGGTCATCGCTGACAGGGATGGGTGTGGCCAGAGGGGCGGGGATACACTGGGTGCTGGACAGATCAGCTGGGAGGGAGGAGAGGGATAAAGAAAAAGGAGGAATGAAGAGGAAGAGGAGATCGGGTCATGGAGAGAAGGTAGAGAAGGGAATTTTAGAGAGAAACGCTAATGACAATGCCAAAAAAATAGTTAAAGTTAAACGTAATGTTATGTTTTTATGGTGGGCTGCCATACCTGATGCAATGTCAGTCAAAGATTCTAGCCCATTGGAGGACATCTAAAATAAAAGAGACAAGGCTTGGTTAATCAAAACATTAACCATTCACCCCATTTGCCCGTAATAAGAAAGATAATTTGTTCATTCGGGATCTTTGTGTCGGTAAACTGAATTATGCGAGAAATGGCAGTGGAAATGCTTTTATGTGAAAATATTGCTATAATAACCATAACATAGAAGTAAACTTGAAGTCACGCGATGATATGGTGTGGTCCTCCCACTACGACTCGGGAAACCATGCACTTAGGCTACAGATGAAATAAGTTATGATGAACTTCACAGGGTGGTGAAAGTGCCCTTGATGCTCCTTTCCAATAAATATTGAGGCTCTTATTCTGGTGACATGATTATAGATGCTTGACTGCCATTTGACTAATACAAATATTCTCGCTCTTACCAATACTAACCTCATCATGTAGACTAACCTACCCGCTAGGGCTGTCCCCGACTAAAAAAAATCTTAGTCGACCGAGAGTAGTACTGTTCTTTCGACCAATCAATTGGTCTAAATGTTTAAACTTATTTTTCCATATATAGACATATACATCCTATGTGTTTGAATAAAATCAACTACATATGCACTAAGCTTGTCTGATGCTTTAAGAACACTGTTTGATTAAATAATTAAGCCACACGAATGGCTCACGAAAGAGCCCGATGGTCACACTGGTCACAGAAAATGACAGCGAGTGCCTGTGTGACTGGCGCACGTTGTCTCGCTCTCCTCCCTACTGCAGCCAAAAGGCACCACAGCACAGCAAGCGTTTGTTGCGCTGTCCCTGCAACATAATTTCAGCCATTTAGTTTCTTACTTGTTTCTGACTGAAAAGTTATGTTACCGAAATCCCTAATTTGAATGAATTAATGAATGATTGATACAGTAGCCTATATATTGAAATATAGGCATAAGAAAGTTATGGTATTAAGACTAAACAAGACACGCTCTTAGGCCTACAGCTCGATGGTGGTTATACAAGGCTACTATACAAAGCCTACTAATGCTAACGACATGACTTATTAATAATGATCATAATAATAATAATAATAATCATAATAACAATAATAAGGAGATCAAGAAAAAGGAGGGTATAGGAGCGAGAGCTGTGTACATATTATGTGTGACAAACAGGTGCTGTTAGATTACAATATAATTTTTCTGCCTGTTTGGAAGTGTAAACGACATTAAATAAATTATAAGTAATTTAAGAAGTTCCAAACTTCTTCCATTTAAGAATAATGGAGGCCACTGTTATCTTGGGGACCTTCAATCTTTGGTACGCTTCCCCAGATCTGTGCCTCGATACAATCCTGTCTCGGAGCTCTACGGACAATTCCTTCTACCTCATGGCTTGGTTTTTGCTCTGACATGCACTGTTAACTGTGGGACCTTATATAGACAGGTGTGTGCCTTTACAAATCATGTCCAATCAATTGAAATAAGGTATTTCTGTTTATCTTTAATAAATGTGCACCATATGGGGTATTGTGTGTAGATTGATGAGGGAAAACATTTATTTAATCTATTTTAGAATAAGGCTGTAACGTGACAAAATGTGGAAAAAGGGAAGGATCTGAATACTTTCCAAATGCACTGTATGAATAAAAGCATTCACTGTGAAAGTTGATACATGTAGGCCCTTCATATATAGGCTATGTGCAGCACTTCTTTAAATTTATCGAATCAGTTATTGTTTCTTGCTCAAACCGTGAGCAACACCTGTCAAACTCAGACTTTTCTCTCAAAACACAGGGATGTCGATTCGCATGGGACTAGTATTATCAGAAAACCTTGGAGTTCGCCAAAAAAACAGTAGGTTACTCTGGCTGGAATTGTTACTCTCCTGCCATGTACAAATTACTGACATGGCAGATTCGGACCGGACTAAAATTACAGATGTGGTGTTTTGTGCTTGTGCACATAATTACATTACCCGACCACTCCCAGTAAAACTAAACTAAACCAGTCCGAATAGGGCATTTGCTATTATGCACATAGCAACTTAGGGAAAGGTGCCAATTCTAAGGCGCACTGAAGATTGTTTGAGAACCACGGACAGTGACCATATCCAATGCAGGAGAAAGCGCATTTGTTATAAAATAATATCAGATTCATTAGTGTTGCACCATTATTTTCACATAATATAACCATATACAATTTCAGTATCACATGTCTTAGAGTGATGGACTGTGCAATGGATTAGTCCACTAAGACAAGCGTGAATCACACAGGTGTCTTGTGCACCATGAAAATGTTTTATACAATTGCGACTGCTCGACTAAAGAAATCTCGGTCAACCAACAGCCTATCGACCAAACAATCTACCAGTCGACTAAATGGGGTCAGCCCTACTACCCACACTTTTGGCTAGAGTGCACGTGCCAAGACCAGAGTAGACACATTTGCTATTTAACGCAACAGTTTTTGTGACAAAACTAATCGGTAGAATTGAAAATGCGATGGAATCACATTGAACTTTAGATTTTTAACTCGGTACATTAAAACTTAAGCAAAAAAGTACATTGTGCACAGATTTTTATCCGCAACAAGTCCGTTTGGTGGAAACACACCACTGGTGGGAAAATTCACATATTTTCTTTATGCAGATTTTTGAATATTCGCATGAAAATCTGTCGCCAATTGGATGGAAACCTAGCTAATGAGAAACTATTTTTCCAAGACGAGAAGACACTCACCTCTCCTGCGGGTGAAGAATTATCTCTATTGCTCTCCCCCCCTGATGTTGAGGACTCCACCTGTAAAGAGAACAGTATCACTTATATGGACCACAGCAGATACAGTGCATTCGGAAAGTATTCAGACCCCTTGACTTTTTACAAATTTTGCTACGTTACAGCCTTATTTTAAAATGGATGAAATTGTTTTTTTCCCTGAAATATCACATTTACATAAGTATTCAGACCCTTTACTCAGTACCTTTGGTAGCGATTACAGCCTCGAGTCTTCTTGGGTATGACGCTACAAGCTTGGCACACCTGTATTTGGGGATTTTCTCCCATTCTTCTCTGCAGATCCTCTCAAGCTCTGTCAGGTTGGATGGGGAGCGTCACTGCACAGCTATTTTCATGTATCTCCAGAGATGTTCAATCGGGTTCAAGTCCAGGTTGCTTTGTCTTGGCTGTGTGCTTAGGGTCGTTGTCCTGTTGGAAGGTGAACCTTCGCCCCAGTCTGAGGTCCTGAGCGCTCTGGAGCAGGTTTTCATCAAGGATCTCTCTGTACTTTGCTGCGTTCATCTTTCCCTTGTACCTGACTAGTCTCCCAGTCCCTGCTGCTGAAAAACACTGTAGGGATGGTGCCCGGTTTCCTCCAGACGTGACGCTTGGCATTCAGGCCAAAGAGTTCAATCTTGGTTTCGTCAGACCAGAGAATCTTGTTTCTCATGGTCAGATTGATGAGGATTTTTATTTATTTAATCAATTTTAGAATAAGGCTGTAATGTAACAAAATGTGGAAAAAGTCAAGGGGTCTGAATACTTTCCGAATGCAATGTATCTGTCCTGGCATGTTGATCTTTGAGTGGATAGAGAGTCAGAGGTAACTAAACTCACCTGAGGGCTGATGTAGGCCTTACGAACCTTCAGGCCTAGTTTATTAGCCAGGTCCTGGGCCAGTTCACCCACCTGCCTGTCCTGTATGAGAAATAAAGTACATCCCATAAACAATACGTTTAACTGACATTTTTTACACATCTAAAGAAATGTGAGTAACTAAAAGTATGTAGTAGAATAAATTGGTGATCCATATTAATCCTATAAGGATTAATCATTTTAATTTAACTATGGTTCAGGTGCTCAGGTGCCCTGTGGCCTTGACTTACATGTGGGGCAGTGAGCAGGCATCCGGTGCCACACTCATAGGCCTCCCGGAGTCGGCCCAGCTCCCTTAGACAGAGAGCTTTTCTGTAGAGCGCCCTGCGACTGCCCTCACACACGCACAGCGCGCTGTCGCAGTCATGCATGCCCAGCTCAAACTCCCCCTGGGGGAGAGACAGGGAGAGCGAGAGATATACAGAGAGAGAGAGAGAGAGAGGCAGACATAAACAGAGACACAAACATAGAAAGAGGGAAAGAGAAGGGAGGTGGAAAGGGAGAGAGAAGATGGGGACTGGATGTAAAACCTGACTGGGAAGTTGTCTGGGGGAAATTAAAATGTGGGATCCATTTTGTTTAGACAAAGTGCTTATTCAGACCTGATATAATTATTGGTTTAACATAACTTTTGAGACATACATAAGCTAACTAAAAATGTTAACATTGTTAATTGTGGGTGTCTTACAAACTGAAAGTGTGCCGCTGCCCTGTTGACATAGAGGCTCTCCAGAAGCTCAGGGGGGATGACCAGTGCCTCTGCCTGAGCATAGCGGGCCACGTTGACCCCCTCACTGTAATGCTGTGCTGCCTGCCTCCATTCCCTATCCCGAAACACTGTGTTTCCCTCATCCAGCAAGTTACACACCAACTGGGTCAAAAAAGCCTGAGAAGAATAGGAGGTGGTGGTCGGAGTGAGAGAGATTGTGAGGATGATAAAATATAATTAATAACTGAGATAAAGCGCAGATTTGTGGACCGACACATTTAATGACAGGCAGGTGGCTTCATAAATTTGGGTCAGGCAAGAGAATAAACATTGAATGAAACAAATTGGTACCTCATAACCCTCAGGCTCAGGGAAAGGCAAGGAGGACCTGTAGAGAAAATGTGAGATATATTAATCAGTGTCACCACATGTACTTTATGTGTGCTTATATGTGTACTGACTATAAGGAAACATTTTTTAAAAATCTCAAGATGCCTTACTGAATAAAGCCCATTGCTTTCTGGATTTCCTCCCTTCGTTTCTGTCGTTCCATATCCATTGCTAAGGAAAGGAGAAGGTAACAATAAAAAAAATGTTATAACAATCACAAACGTGCATTATTGACAAACACAAATGATGCTGTTGCCACAACCAACCAGTGCAGAGTATCCCCGCGCTCGCCTAAAGAATTACTCGGATTAGACAGAGTAGCTGCAAATACAGCAGTATAAACTAAAATAACTAGTTAGGTATCTGATGAACTAAGAAAGCATAATCCATGTATAGGAAATGTTCAAATGTTAATTTTAGACAGCAAAAAATAACACCAAAGATTTCAGATGAAAGTTACAGGATAACTTCGAGTGGCTAACGTTACCTTTCGAAATAGCTAACTTTAGCTTGTTGCTAGTTACTGTAGCTAATCCACTGTAAAATATTTGGCTTGTTTACCCACGTAGCTAGCGTGATCTGACTTCAACCAGCAGTGACTTTAATATATATATATTTATATTAACTAGCCACTAAATATAGAAAATACATAACAGTAACTAGCTATATCAGCTGGCAACTCAGCTTACTACAGACCATATGTTTGATTATTTATGGAGAGGCAATTTGCCTGCAGCAGGGACAGCATCGCAACACCGGGGCTAACTAGGTAGCCAGAGTTAGTTAGCTGGCTAGGTCAATTCAAAATAACAGTGACAACTGACTGACAGATATACAGCTTCATAACTGTTATTTTGTAAATTCGTCTTCTGTGTAAGGTAGCTAAACTGACTGTACATTAGCATGCAAGCTGCTTACGGCAATAAATTAACTTGATTTAAAGTGTTTATCTAAAGAATTTATAAAATATTAATCCTCTAGACACATATTTATTTGTCCACTTTCCCGGTAACGGGTTGCAGTATCTGGACGGAACATGTGAGAGTTTTCACCCAAAATTCTACACAGTTCTTCGCCAGTGAAGTTGCGCTCAAATCAAGAGATTATGAGACGCTTGGTCCTTTAGAACTGTGGGTTGGTTGAGTGTGGCTATTTCCAATATGACCACTAGGGGGCAGTTGCATTGATGAGCAAGCAGAGTCAGAGTTGAGTTCAGAGTCAGAGTTGACAGAGAATGGAATAAATGTTTATTATATTCATAAATTCCTTTTTGATTGTTGAACAGATTTTGAAGTGACCTGTCGAAAAAGTATTGAAATTATGCAAAATGTGACAGACTCTTGACCTGGTGGTGCAGACAACACAGTAGCTACACGATTTTGGTACAGATAACCCCTTTTGAATAGATTGAAAAATACACATTACATTAACATTTTAGTCATTTAGCAGACGCCTTTATCCAGACCGAGTTAGTGCATTCGTCTTAAGATAGCTAGGTGAGAAAAGCACATGTCACAGTCAAATAAGTACATTTTTCTTCAATTTTAGTAGCTATAAGCAAAGTCAGTGCTAGTAAGAAAAGACAAGTGCGACAAGTGCAAAGTAGGCAAGGGTGTAAGTTGTACAGTAAATGCATATACATGTGGTGATGGTAAGGGGATGGAAGTTGGCAGTCAATAATAGGGTATCATCATCACTGTCACTGAAATGTCTTCTTTTGATTTTTACCACACAGGTTCAAGAGGTTATATTTTATTGCCTAAAAATGTATACTTGTTCATCCTCTTGACATGTTATTTCCAGAAGACCTTTCGCCCACACATCATGTGTGCGGGTTGCAACCAGTTTGCAACTCCACTCCACAAGACGGCGGCGGTAAAGCGTAATCTAGTTAGTAGGCCATTTAAGAAAAAAAAATACAGAAGAAGACAACACCGACGTCACAGAGTTTCAAAACTAAGAGGCGTAAGGTAAAAAATTATAAAAAGTAACACAATAAAATAACAATAACGAGGCTATATACAGGGGGTACCGGTACCAAGTCAATGTGTGGGGGGTACAGGTTAGGTGAGGTAATTTGTACATGTAGGTAGGGGTAAAGTGATATGTAGCTAGTAATTTAACCTTTTTTAATTATTATTATTATTATTATTATTATTTCTCGCTGGTATGAAAGATACGTTCCTTATGTTTCCAAAACCGTACCGCAAGCAATGTGTGTTAACATTTAGAGCAGGGGTGTCAAACGTCCGGCCCGCGGGCCGGATCAGGCCCGCAAACGGGTTTAATCCGGCCCGCGAGATGATTTTGTAAAGTATAAAAATGCGCTGCAATTTTTCAAAAAAATAAACTGCTGTTCCAATTGCGTCCACTGGGTGGCGCAATAGCAATTGTGTTAAGCAAGCAAACTGTTTATACCGGGGCAGAGCAAGTAGGTCAAGCACGTGCAGCCAATGAGCTACTTTGTTTTGCCCGCGATATTTATTACGGCTTCTACTTTTAACATTATGTGCTTTGGCACCCTCATTGCCCCAATATGTCTCTGTCAAAAAAATGAAAAGTGGACGCAGAGTGCAGAGTGTTCCAAGAAAAATGGTCATCCTCCTATTTATTCACGGAATTGAATGGGAAAGCTGTATGTTTGGTGTGTTCACAGCATGTTGCAGTGCTGAAAGAATATAACCTTCGTCGCCACTATGTGAGTCTTCATGCCGACAAATATGACAACTTTCAAGGACAGCGGAGAAGAGAGAAGGTGAATGAACTGTTGGCGGGTCTGAAGAAACAGCAGTCTGTGTTTACTCACAGCCGAGACATCAGTGACGCTGCAGTGAAAGCTAGCTACCTCATTGCTAATGAAATCGCAGTGGCTTCAAAACCATTTAGTGAGGGTGAATTTGTAAAAACATGCATGATGAAGGCAGCGGAGATTGTGTGCCCTGAAAAGCGTCAGGCTTTTGTAAATATCAGCCTGACAAGAAACACAGTTGCAGACAGGATTTACGATCTTTCAGTGGATTTGGACAGCCAGTTGAAGCAAAAAGTAAAGTCATTCATTGCGTTTTCGGTTGCAATTGATGAAAGCACGGACATTACAGATGTTGCACAACTGGCCATTTTCATCCGCGGAGTTGATGACACATTGACCGTCACCGAGGAGTTCGTGGAGTTGGTGCCGATGACAGATACAACGACAGCAGCTGATATTTTTACCGCACTCGTCGGCGCGCTGGACAGGGTCGGAGTGGACTGGTCCCGCGCTGTCAGCCTGGCTACAAAGGGTGCGCCCTCAATGATCGGGAAAAAAGCAGGCGTTGTGACAAAGTTCAGAGAGAAAGTGCAATCTGCAAATGGAGGACGTGATTTTTTGACTTTTCACTGTATTTTGCACCAGGAGGCTTTGTGTTGCAAGTCATTAAAGATGGATAACGTCATGAAGGTGGTCATCCAAACTGTTAATTTCATCCGATCCAGAAGCCTGAATCACCGTCAGTTTGACAGCCTTCTCAGAGAGAAAGACCACATCTATGGCCTGCCATACCACACTGAGGTAAGATGGTTAAGCCGAGGTGCTGTGCTGAGGCGTTTCTTTGATTTACGAGAAGAAATTGAACAGTTCATGGAAGAAAAGGGCAAACCAGTGTTAGAATTTCATTCCGCAGAATGGATGCAGGACCTTGCATTTATGGTGGATGTTACAGAGCACCTGAATAACTGCAAGGGCGCAACAAAGTTGTCACGCAGTATTATGACAGCATACGTTCTTTCAAGTTGAAGCTGTCATTGTGGGAGACGCAACTTGCCGGTGGTGATGCAGCTCACTTCCCGTCTGAAAAATGTGTGCGCGACCCAACATGTGGCAGACATGAAGCGGTTCAAAGATAAAATAACGGGACTGTTACGGGAGTTTGAGCAACGCTTTCAGATTTTTGGTGAACTGGAGAAAGACTTCAACGTTTTTTGCTCGCCATTCACCGTGAATCCCTCTGATCTGCCCGCCAGCATCCAACTTGAAATAATAGACTTGCAGTGTGACTCGGATTTGAAGGGCAAATTTGCCGCAGCTGGCTTGGACACATTTTATCAGAATCTCTTGCCAGGTTACCCCAACTTGACAGCCCTCGCTGCAAAACTGTTGTGCATGTTTGGAACCACATATCTTTGTGAGCAAGTTCTCTGTAATGAGCATAAATAAAACAAAGCTGCGCTCAAGGCTCACGCACAAGCACTTGAATCACATCCTGAAGTTGGCTGCCACTCATGATGTGACGCCTGATATTGATGCGCTGGTGAAAGCTAAAAGATGCCAGGTATCAGGAGTCAAATAAACTATGCAACCCCACTTAAAGTGCTGCATGAGACACCCTGATATAGTTCTGTGATCTGTGATATACTTCTGTGAATCACTGAGGCATTGTGTGTTTGTGTGTTCTTTGTCCTCAGAACTTTCAAATAACTTGAGGTGTTTTATGATTAATAGTGATGTTGTGCTTTTGGACACACTGTCCTCAGGCTCCAGCTTTATGTTTATATGTTTTTATGTTGATGTGCTATTGTTTTTAATTGATTTTATTTTATTTGTATATTTAACCTATTCTTGACTCTGTGGTTCTTGCACTTGTTTGGGGAACAGGATTTCATTATTTTTATCTACATTTCTGCCTGAGAAATGACACCCTGATATAGTTCTGTGATCTGTGAAACAGTTCTGTTAATCACTGAGGCATTGTGTGTTTGTGTGTTCTTTTTCTTTAGAATTTTCAAATAAACTTCACGTGTTTTATGATTAATAGTGATGTTGTGCTTGTACTATTTTGGACACACTGTCCTCAGGCTCCAGCTTTATGTTGTATGTTGATCGTATTAAAACAAAGAAAACAATCTGAAGTTGTTGTTTTTAAGTTATATATACCATGATTTTTCCGGTCCGGCCTACTTGGGAATAGATTTTCCTCCATGTGGCCCCTGAGCTAAAATGAGTTTGACACCCCTGATTTAGAGCAAGCGTCGGGGCTCTTAACAAAAATCCCCCAGCCAGAAGATACTATCATTAATAGGCGCTATGATGGGGTAGCAGCCAGCTAGCTAGTCACCCTAACAACAGAATGGTACTGCGTTCCCTTTTCCCATTATGTTTGTTAGCTAGCTAGCTATGTAACTCAAACCCCATGTTACCTGGCTGAGTAGTTGATTCATAAACTCAGCAAAAAAAAGAAACGTCCTCTCACTGTCAACTGCGTTTATTTTCAGCAAACTTAACATGTGTAAATATTTGTATGAACATATTTATTTGTGGTCCTCTGTAGCTCAGCGGGTAGAGCACGGCGCTTGTAACGCCAGGGTAGTGGGTTCGATCCCCGGGACGACCCATACACAAAAATGTATGCACGCATGACTGTAAGTCGCTTTGGATAAAAGCGTCTGCTAAGTGGCATATTATTTTTATTTTTATTATTATTTAACATAACAAGATTTAACAACTGAGACATAAACTGAACAAGGTCCACAGACATGTGACTAACAGAAATTGAATAATGTGTCCCTGAACACAGGGGGGGCCACACCAGTCAGTATCTGGTGTGGCCACCAGCTGCTTTAAGTACTGCAGTGCATCTCCTCCTCATGGACTGCACCAGATTTGCCAGTTCTTGCTGTGAGATGTTACCCCACTCTTTCACCAAGGCACCTGTAGTTCCCAGACATTTCTGGGGGGAATGGCCCTAGCCCTCACCCTACGATCCAACAGGTCCCAGACGTGCTCAATGGGATTGAGATCCGGGCTCTTCGCTGGCCATGGCAGAACACTGACATTCCTGTCTTGCAGGAAATCACGCACAGAACGAGCAGTATGGCTGGTGGCATTGTCATGCTGGAGGGTCATGTCAGGATGAGCCTGCAGGAAGGGTACCACATGAGAAGTGATGGCATGAGCATCGGAGGGGGCAACGAAAGAGTTTTGAAACACTAATTGTGTGACTAAGGTCTTTCATAAGTACTTACTTACTTAGTTAGGCCCATCACTCCTTCGGGAGCATAGGACATTAACAACTTTTCTCCATCGCACTGTTTTCTGGTCTACTGTTAGGATGTACCACAAACTAACCAGTGTTATGTTGTGTCTGTCAGATCCTGGCGGCAGCGTTGACTGAGTGTCATAAACAGTCCAGCGCTCTCTGTGCCCCCCTGAAATTGAAAGTGTTAATAGCAGGCAGAAACCGCTTGGTACAGACAAACTGACACAAATTTCTACTTTGTCATTCTGTGTAATACAGACATTTCTCTTATTCACTCACCAAGCTTGGTCTAATACCTTTCCCTCTTTCTCCTCAGATCTCTTTTGTGCTCTCTCCCTCCCACCAATTTCTCTCACACACACTGTTTCTCCATCTCTCATTCACTCACTCACTTACTCCCTCACTCGGAAGCCTAGAGGAGGTGCACATGCTCCAGAATGGGATCAACCATGCAGGGGTGATCAAATCAAATGTATTTATAAAGCCCTTTTTACATCAGCAGATCCAGGCTCTGTCGTAGCCGGCCGCGATCGGGAGACCCATGGGGTGGCGCACAATTGGCCCAGCGTCGTCCAGGGTAGGGGAGGGAATGGCCGGCAGGGATGTAGCTCAGTTGGTAGAGCATGGCGTTTGCAACGGCAGGGTTGCGCCTCACGGTGGCCACGCACACCAGGTCCACTGCCTCCAACTTAATGTTCTGAGCAAAGCCGTGACCCGAGCTGTCCTGTAGAACACACGCACACCATAGATGCAGAATTAGAATAGTGTTTCCCAAACCTCTCTTTGAGTACGAATAAGCCAAAATACTGTAAGCTGGGCACCTGTATGATACTTGGTAGGTAAAAAGCGCTGTTACCGTGTTGAAGAGCCATACTGGTGCTGCTATGGTTCCATTCTCCTCCAGGTATTTGGCCCAGGTGAAGATTTTCCAGTCATAGCCTGGTGGAGAAGATGAATATCCCACTGGTGTAAGGGATATGACACAGCATGGGGAACCACTCACTTCATTCTTATCATATATTCACCAAGCAGGTGGTGTTTGCCCCAAAAAGTAAACCAGAGCAACAAGAAATAGGAAGAGAGCGAGAAAGTAGGGGAGAGAGAGTATGATATTACCAGGGAGTGGTGAGCTGTATGTTGTGATTTTGGCAGTATCCCTTGGGTAGAATGGCATGGGAGGAAGCGTGGTAGCAGGACCAGTCAGACCCATCACCTGACACATCTGTGCCATCAATGCCCACCATGAGGTAGCCATCCAACAGCACCTGAGAGAGAAAGAGACCTGTTTCATCAGGTTGAATCACTAGTCTGCTAGCTAGAAGTAGCCATTATAGCGAACTCCTGTTACCTTGTGTATAGTGGCCACACAGATGTTGCCCAGGTTTAGAGGGTTAATGGCCTCCAGCTTCATGCCCACCACAAAGAAGCCTCCTTCCATGTACATAGTCCTGGGCTATAGGGGGGTCATAGTTAGGCATAGCGGTGCTATGAAAGGTTTACAGTCATGAAACAAACATTTGTGGCATGCAGAAACACTGTGCTCTATTTGTGCTTCTTTGGCCGACTCCACTGGTGTAAGTTTGTTGTCATGCCAAAATGTCAAAATGTCAAAATGTCAATATAACAGCAAATAGTGGGGCCTGTGTGTGCGTGCATGTGCTCGTATGCGTGTTTCTCCACACGTCCCTCAGTTCTTACCTGGTCCAGTGGGTAGCTGGAGCTTGTATCCGGTGACCTCACACCAGCCCACAAGGTAGATATCTGGTGACTGGATGTCCACCCACAGGTCAAAGTCTGGCTCCCAGCCATCAAAGTGCAGCAGCCAGCCCACACAGCGCCTCACGGTGGCCACGCACACCAGGTCCACTGCCTCCAACTTAATGTTCTGAGCAAAGCCGTGACCCGAGCTGTCCTGTAGAACACACGCACACCATAGATGCAGAATTAGAATAGTGTTTCCCAAACCTCTCTTTGAGTACGAATAAGCCAAAATACTGTAAGCTGGGCACCTGTATGATACTTGGTAGGTAAAAAGCGCTGTTACCGTGTTGAAGAGCCATACTGGTGCTGCTATGGTTCCATTCTCCTCCAGGTATTTGGCCCAGGTGAAGATTTTCCAGTCATAGCCTGGTGGAGAAGATGAATATCCCACTGGTGTAAGGGATATGACACAGCATGGGGAACCACTCACTTCATTCTTATCATATATTCACCAAGCAGGTGGTGTTTGCCCCAAAAAGTACCGTAAACCAGAGCAACAAGAAATAGGAAGAGAGCGAGAAAGTAGGGGAGAGAGAGTATGATATTACCAGGGAGTGGTGAGCTGTATGTTGTGATTTTGGCAGTATCCCTTGGGTAGAATGGCATGGGAGGAAGCGTGGTAGCAGAACCAGTCAGACCCATCACCTGACACATCTGTGCCATCAATGCCCACCATGAGGTAGCCATCCAACAGCACCTGAGAGAGAAAGAGACCTGTTTCATCAGGTTGAATCACTAGTCTGCTAGCTAGAAGTAGCCATTATAGCGAACTCCTGTTACCTTGTGTATAGTGGCCACACAGATGTTGCCCAGGTTTAGAGGGTTAATGGCCTCCAGCTTCATGCCCACCACAAAGAAGCCTCCTTCCATGTACATAGTCCTGGGCTATGGGGGGGTCATAGTTAGGCATAGCGGTGCTATGAAAGGTTTACAGTCATGAAACAAACATTTGTGGCATGCAGAAACACTGTGCTCTATTTGTGCTTCTTTGGCCGACTCCACTGGTGTAAGTTTGTTGTCATGCCAAAATGTCAAAATGTCAATATAACAGCAAATAGTGGGGCCTGTGTGTGCGTGCATGTGCTCGTATGCGTGTTTCTCCACACATCCCTCAGTTCTTACCTGGTCCAGTGGGTAGCTGGAGCTTGTATCCGGTGACCTCACACCAGCCCACAAGGTAGATATCTGGTGACTGGATGTCCACCCACAGGTCAAAGTCTGGCTCCCAGCCATCAAAGTGCAGCAGCCAGCCCACACAGCGCCTCACGGTGGCCACGCACACCAGGTCCACTGCCTCCAACTTAATGTTCTGAGCAAAGCCGTGACCCGAGCTGTCCTGTAGAACACACGCACACCATAGATGCAGAATTAGAATAGTGTTTCCCAAACCTCTCTTTGAGTACGAATAAGCCAAAATACTGTAAGCTGGGCACCTGTATGATACTTGGTAGGTAAAAAGCGCTGTTACCGTGTTGAAGAGCCATACTGGTGCTGCTATGGTTCCATTCTCCTCCAGGTATTTGGCCCAGGTGAAGATTTTCCAGTCATAGCCTGGTGGAGAAGATGAATATCCCACTGGTGTAAGGGATATGACACAGCATGGGGAACCACTCACTTCATTCTTATCATATATTCACCAAGCAGGTGGTGTTTGCCCCAAAAAGTAAACCAGAGCAACAAGAAATAGGAAGAGAGCGAGAAAGTAGGGGAGAGAGAGTATGATATTACCAGGGAGTGGTGAGCTGTATGTTGTGATTTTGGCAGTATCCCTTGGGTAGAATGGCATGGGAGGAAGCGTGGTAGCAGAACCAGTCAGACCCATCACCTGACACATCTGTGCCATCAATGCCCACCATGAGGTAGCCATCCAACAGCACCTGAGAGAGAAAGAGACCTGTTTCATCAGGTTGAATCACTAGTCTGCTAGCTAGAAGTAGCCATTATAGCGAACTCCTGTTACCTTGTGTATAGTGGCCACACAGATGTTGCCCAGGTTTAGAGGGTTAATGGCCTCCAGCTTCATGCCCACCACAAAGAAGCCTCCTTCCATGTACATAGTCCTGGGCTATGGGGGGGTCATAGTTAGGCATAGCGGTGCTATGAAAGGTTTACAGTCATGAAACAAACATTTGTGGCATGCAGAAACACTGTGCTCTATTTGTGCTTCTTTGGCCGACTCCACTGGTGTAAGTTTGTTGTCATGCCAAAATGTCAAAATGTCAAAATGTCAATATAACAGCAAATAGTGGGGCCTGTGTGTGCGTGCATGTGCTCGTATGCGTGTTTCTCCACACATCCCTCAGTTCTTACCTGGTCCAGTGGGTAGCTGGAGCTTGTATCCGGTGACCTCACACCAGCCCACAAGGTAGATATCTGGTGACTGGATGTCCACCCACAGGTCAAAGTCTGGCTCCCAGCCATCAAAGTGCAGCAGCCAGCCCACACAGCGCCTCACGGTGGCCACGCACACCAGGTCCACTGCCTCCAACTTAATGTTCTGAGCAAAGCCGTGACCCGAGCTGTCCTGTAGAACACACGCACACCATAGATGCAGAATTAGAATAGTGTTTCCCAAACCTCTCTTTGAGTACGAATAAGCCAAAATACTGTAAGCTGGGCACCTGTATGATACTTGGTAGGTAAAAAGCGCTGTTACCGTGTTGAAGAGCCATACTGGTGCTGCTATGGTTCCATTCTCCTCCAGGTATTTGGCCCAGGTGAAGATTTTCCAGTCATAGCCTGGTGGAGAAGATGAATATCCCACTGGTGTAAGGGATATGACACAGCATGGGGAACCACTCACTTCATTCTTATCATATATTCACCAAGCAGGTGGTGTTTGCCCCAAAAAGTAAACCAGAGCAACAAGAAATAGGAAGAGCGCGAGAAAGTAGGGGAGAGAGAGTATGATATTACCAGGGAGTGGTGAGCTGTATGTTGTGATTTTGGCAGTATCCCTTGGGTAGAATGGCATGGGAGGAAGCGTGGTAGCAGAACCAGTCAGACCCATCACCTGACACATCTGTGCCATCAATGCCCACCATGAGGTAGCCATCCAACAGCACCTGAGAGAGAAAGAGACCTGTTTCATCAGGTTGAATCACTAGTCTGCTAGCTAGAAGTAGCCATTATAGCGAACTCCTGTTACCTTGTGTATAGTGGCCACACAGATGTTGCCCAGGTTTAGAGGGTTAATGGCCTCCAGCTTCATGCCCACCACAAAGAAGCCTCCTTCCATGTACATAGTCCTGGGCTATAGGGGGGTCATAGTTAGGCATAGCGGTGCTATGAAAGGTTTGCAGTCATGAAACAAACATTTGTGGCATGCAGAAACACTGTGCTCTATTTGTGCTTCTTTGGCCGACTCCACTGGTGTAAGTTTGTTGTCATGCCAAAATGTCAAAATGTCAAAATGTCAATATAACAGCAAATAGTGGGGCCTGTGTGTGCGTGCATGTGCTCGTATGCGTGTTTCTCCACACATCCCTCAGTTCTTACCTGGTCCAGTGGGTAGCTGGAGCTTGTATCCGGTGACCTCACACCAGCCCACAAGGTAGATATCTGGTGACTGGATGTCCACCCACAGGTCAAAGTCTGGCTCCCAGCCATCAAAGTGCAGCAGCCAGCCCACACAGCGCCTCACGGTGGCCACGCACACCAGGTCCACTGCCTCCAACTTAATGTTCTGAGCAAAGCCGTGACCCGAGCTGTCCTGTAGAACACACGCACACCATAGATGCAGAATTAGAATAGTGTTTCCCAAACCTCTCTTTGAGTACGAATAAGCCAAAATACTGTAAGCTGGGCACCTGTATGATACTTGGTAGGTAAAAAGCGCTGTTACCGTGTTGAAGAGCCATACTGGTGCTGCTATGGTTCCATTCTCCTCCAGGTATTTGGCCCAGGTGAAGATTTTCCAGTCATAGCCTGGTGGAGAAGATGAATATCCCACTGGTGTAAGGGATATGACACAGCATGGGGAACCACTCACTTCATTCTTATCATATATTCACCAAGCAGGTGGTGTTTGCCCCAAAAAGTAAACCAGAGCAACAAGAAATAGGAAGAGAGCGAGAAAGTAGGGGAGAGAGAGTATGATATTACCAGGGAGTGGTGAGCTGTATGTTGTGATTTTGGCAGTATCCCTTGGGTAGAATGGCATGGGAGGAAGCGTGGTAGCAGAACCAGTCAGACCCATCACCTGACACATCTGTGCCATCAATGCCCACCATGAGGTAGCCATCCAACAGCACCTGAGAGAGAAAGAGACCTGTTTCATCAGGTTGAATCACTAGTCTGCTAGCTAGAAGTAGCCATTATAGCGAACTCCTGTTACCTTGTGTATAGTGGCCACACAGATGTTGCCCAGGTTTAGAGGGTTAATGGCCTCCAGCTTCATGCCCACCACAAAGAAGCCTCCTTCCATGTACATAGTCCTGGGCTATGGGGGGGTCATAGTTAGGCATAGCGGTGCTATGAAAGGTTTACAGTCATGAAACAAACATTTGTGGCATGCAGAAACACTGTGCTCTATTTGTGCTTCTTTGGCCGACTCCACTGGTGTAAGTTTGTTGTCATGCCAAAATGCCAAAATGTCAAAATGTCAATATAACAGCAAATAGTGGGGCCTGTGTGTGCGTGCATGTGCTCGTATGCGTGTTTCTCCACACATCCCTCAGTTCTTACCTGGTCCAGTGGGTAGCTGGAGCTTGTATCCGGTGACCTCACACCAGCCCACAAGGTAGATATCTGGTGACTGGATGTCCACCCACAGGTCAAAGTCTGGCTCCCAGCCATCAAAGTGCAGCAGCCAGCCCACACAGCGCCTCACGGTGGCCACGCACACCAGGTCCACTGCCTCCAACTTAATGTTCTGAGCAAAGCCGTGACCCGAGCTGTCCTGTAGAACACACGCACACCATAGATGCAGAATTAGAATAGTGTTTCCCAAACCTCTCTTTGAGTACGAATAAGCCAAAATACTGTAAGCTGGGCACCTGTATGATACTTGGTAGGTAAAAAGCGCTGTTACCGTGTTGAAGAGCCATACTGGTGCTGCTATGGTTCCATTCTCCTCCAGGTATTTGGCCCAGGTGAAGATTTTCCAGTCATAGCCTGGTGGAGAAGATGAATATCCCACTGGTGTAAGGGATATGACACAGCATGGGGAACCACTCACTTCATTCTTATCATATATTCACCAAGCAGGTGGTGTTTGCCCCAAAAAGTAAACCAGAGCAACAAGAAATAGGAAGAGAGCGAGAAAGTAGGGGAGAGAGAGTATGATATTACCAGGGAGTGGTGAGCTGTATGTTGTGATTTTGGCAGTATCCCTTGGGTAGAATGGCATGGGAGGAAGCGTGGTAGCAGAACCAGTCAGACCCATCACCTGACACATCTGTGCCATCAATGCCCACCATGAGGTAGCCATCCAACAGCACCTGAGAGAGAAAGAGACCTGTTTCATCAGGTTGAATCACTAGTCTGCTAGCTAGAAGTAGCCATTATAGCGAACTCCTGTTACCTTGTGTATAGTGGCCACACAGATGTTGCCCAGGTTTAGAGGGTTAATGGCCTCCAGCTTCATGCCCACCACAAAGAAGCCTCCTTCCATGTACATAGTCCTGGGCTATGGGGGGGTCATAGTTAGGCATAGCGGTGCTATGAAAGGTTTACAGTCATGAAACAAACATTTGTGGCATGCAGAAACACTGTGCTCTATTTGTGCTTCTTTGGCCGACTCCACTGGTGTAAGTTTGTTGTCATGCCAAAATGTCATCTATAGATAGATATTGATTAATCTGATCAGTCTATACACTGACTTTCTAAAACAGCATGGGGCCGCTGTCACAGTACACCTTACAGAATGATGCGTCGTCAACATCTGGGGAAAAATATCATCAACCTTCAACTTGATCAACATTGAAACAAAAAAAAAACACTGTGTACGGGTTGGTTTAATCCCGTACCAGTTGGTTTGATGACATGGCCCACTTTAATGGACCAGTCCACTGGGTGCAGTAGGGGACTCCACATATGGCACCAGAAGTCAGAGAGGGGCTCCCCTTGGGCCTCCTGCTCCCTGTCATCATAGACAAGTTTGAGGCGGCCCCCGGTCACAGTGTCCACCACCGCCAGCCGCATCCGGCTCACCAGAGTCCGGTCCACCACCTCACATGCATCCCAGTACGGAACGGACACTTCATACTCTCTGCCAGCTGTGTGTGTGTGTGGTAGTGAGTGAGTGAGTGAGAGAGAGAGAGGAGAGACACAGGCAGCAAGAAGGGAGGGTCATTAGGGGCAGCGGTGGAAGATGTTGGTTCTATCACAGAGAAAAGGCAGTATGTTTGTCACAAAAGAGTTCTGGCTCCAACCAGCCAGTTCATCAGGTACTCCTTCCAGTCTGGGATGTTCTGGTGCACAGCTAGAAAGGGGACACAACCAATATATTGATAAACTAGCAAAAATTCCAAATTTCCATCATGTTCTTATAATTATTACACCTCTTCAGATACTGCTTTAAAAAAGCTGGCTCGTTCCCCACATGCGCAAAAAAATAAAGGGAACACTAAAATAACACATCCTAGATCTGAATGAATGAAATAATCTTATTAAATACTTTTTTATTTACATAGTTGAATGTGCTGACAACAAAATCACACCAAAATTATCAATGGAAATCAAATTGATCAACCCATGGAGGTCTGGATTTGGAGTCACCCTCAAAATTAAAGTGGAAAACCGCACTACAGGCTGATTCAACTTTGATGTGACTAAAGCATCCGCCAACTCCTGGACAGTCTGTGGTGCAACGTGGCGTTGGTGGATGGAGCGAGACATGTCCCAGATGTGCTGGTCTGGGGAACGGGCAGGCCAGTCCATAGCATCAATGCCTTCCTCTTGCAGGAACTGCTGACACACTCCAGCCACATGAGGTCTAGCATTGTCTTGCATTAGGAGGAACCCAGGACCAACCGCACCAGCATATGGTCTCACAAGGGGTCTGAGGATCTCATCTCGGTACCTAATGGCAGTCAGGCTACCTCTGGCGAGCACATGGAGGGCTGTGCGGCCCCCCAAAGAAATGCCACCCCACACCATGACTGACCCACCGCCAAACCGGTCATGCTGGAGGATGTTGCAGGCAGCAGACGTTCTCCACGGCGTCTCCAGACTCTGTCACGTGCTCAGTGTGACCCTGCTTTCATCTGTGAAGAGCACAGGACGCCAGTGGCGAATTTGCCAATCTTGGTGTTCTCTGGCAAATGCCAAACGTCCTGCACGGTGTTGGGCTGTAAGCACAACCACCACCTGTGGACGTCGGGCCCTCATACCACCCTCATGGAGTCTGTTTCTGACCGTTTGAGCAGACACATGCACATTTGTGGCCTGCTGGAGGTCATTTTGCAGGGCTCTGGCAGTGCTCCTCCTGCTCCTCCTTGCACAAAGGCGGAGGTAGCGGTCCTGCTGCTGGGTTGTTGCCCTCCTACGGCCTCCTCCACGTCTCCTGATGTACTGGCCTGTCTCCTGGTAGCGCCTCCATGCTCTGGACACTACGCTGACAGACACAGCAAACCACCTTGCCACAGCTCGCATTGATGTGCCATCCTGGATGAGCTGCACTACCTGAGCCACTTGTGTGGGTTGTAGACTCCGTCTCATGCTACCACTAGAGTGAAAGCACCGCCAGCATTCAAAAGTGACCAAAACATCAGCCAGGAAGCATAGGAACTGAGAAGTGGTCTGTGGTCACCACCTGCAAAACCAGTCCTTTATTGGGGGTGTCTTGCTAATTGCCTATAATTTCCACCTGTTGTCTATTCCATTTGCACAACAGCATGTGAAATGTATTGTCAATCAGTGTTGCTTCCTAAGTGGACAGTTTGATTTCACAGAAGTGTGATTGACTTGGAGTTACATTGTGTTGTTTAAGTGTTCCCTTTATTTTTTGAGCAGTGTATATATATATATATATCATTATTTTTTTAACAGACATTTCACCTAAAATTTTAATACCTATAGTACTCTATATTGTGGAGGTCACTCACCCTGTGGTGGCACCAGCAGCTTGCCGGTCTTGGCACCCATCCGATGGGGTACATGTCTCCAGAGCCCAGGCTGCACCAGAAGTCCTGGCTACTGTCCTCCTCAAAGCCCTCATACCTCAACCGAGCTTTGTAGCCTGGAAAACAGAGGGAGGAAGCGTTAGACCAGAGAGAGGTAAACTGTAACATACAGTACTTGACAAGAAACATATCAGGTTTGAGGTCTCAGTATGATTCCTGAATGGAACCTTATTCCCTGTATAGTGCACTCAAAAGTTGTGCACTATAATGGGAAAGGGTGCCATTTCAGATGTGCCATCAGTCAGTTTCAGTGTATTTGGCTGACCTGCAAGTTGGATGATGCTGGCGATCCAGTAAACCTTACTAGGCAGGATGGCACTGGTATTCAGGACCTCCACCTTTAACCCCACTGTGATGTCATCCCACTGGGCACATAGCGGCACCTGCAGCGTTGGGATCAGGGTGGGAAATTAACTTTTTGGTCCACCAGCCACTGTGACAGGTAGATTAAAAAATCTACCAGCCACTCAGAATTTTTACCAGCCAAAATATGTTTCCTCTATAATTACACAAAAAATTTAATAAAAAACGGATGAGCATGCATTGTAATGTTTCAAAACAAGAAATGTATTACTAGTATGAAGTAATGTGGTATATTGCTTAATTTAATGTTTGTGACCTGCATCTTTTAACCAATGTATGTTCAAAGAAATCATTCAGATACATGATACAATACTAAAAACAGATCAACAGCTGATTGATCAATAATCAGCAATGTGCCTGCCCTGCCACAAAATGCTGAGTGATACAGCTTATTTATTATTATAGTTCAGGCAGGGCCTTAACCAGGGTCTGAGTTTTATTGCTGGTCTGGACATAATTGAATAAGTACAGAGGGATCTGTTAGCAGAAACATAATTTATTAACAAAAAGTAAACAAATGAGTTTGCTTTACAGAACCGTTTTACAGCTAATTTCCTGCAATTTTACACATTTTGCCATGGGGTGGGGAAACATTTGTGCAGTTTTAAAGCTATGGCATAAGCCATTTTGGCATGACTTGTGCCATGTTAATATGATATCTGAGTGAGTGTGACTAATAAAATAATTTACAAATCTACATTTTTTTACTGACATGGGCAAATTGAGCGACTGTCAGTGACATATAACAAGAGGAAAACTGCTGATTCACAACTAAGTTTCGAAATTGGACCTTGTGTATTCTACTATTCTAACTCAACAGAAAGGTGAGACCCCAACTGAGTTCCAAAATAATACTATTATTATTTTATTTTTTATTAGAAGAAATTACGGAAGTCCGGACCTCGGTGTCCTCATATGTAGTTACGGCCCTGAGTTCAGGGCTCTACGCTGACATTTTTTTTACAGGGAGTACATGATTTGCTCCTAAAGTAGAAATGTAGAAACACACAAATAAATCTAGGAGCACAATTAAAGCAGGCAAGATGATCCCATCTCACCTCCGCTATTTTTATTGTCTATGGAGCACCTGGCCCAGGCAATTTGACAATCGAAAGGAATTACACAACATCTCTCAATTCTATGGATTGCGTCATCTCATTATACGCCAATGATATCTTACTTTATATGGACAATGTATCTCAATCCCTCCCAAATGCTTTGAAGATCATTAGCAAATTCAGCTCCATCTGAAGTTCTAAAATAAATCTAACCATATCTACCCTACTGCCTCTCAAGACCCCGATGAAGGACTCTTTCTCTATTTATGGAATCCCAATCGTTTCCCATTTAAAATATTTGGGAATATATATATATATATATATATATATATATATATACAGTACCAGTCAAAGGTTTAGAACACCTACTCATTCCAGGGTTTTTCTTTATTTTTACTATTTTCTACATTGTAGAATAATAGTGAAGACATCAAAACTATGAAATAACACATGGAATCATGTAGTAACCAAAAAAAGTGTTAAAACAAATCAAAATATACTTATATATTATATTTGAGATTCTTCAAAGTAGCCACCCTTTGCGCTGATGACAGCGTTGCACACGCTTGGCATTCTCTCAACCAGCTTCATGAGGTAGTCACCTGGAATGCATTTCAATTAACTGGTGTGCCTTGTTAATGCGTTTGAGCCAATCAGTTGTGTTGTGACAAGGTAGGGGGGGTATACAGAAGATAAGCCTATTTGGTAAAAGACCAAGTCCATATTATGGCAAGCTCAAATAAGCAAAGAGAAACGACAGTCCATCATTACTTTAAGACATGAAGGTCAGTCAATCTGGAATATTTCAAGAACTTTGAAAGTTTCTTCAAGTGCAGTTGCAAAAAGCATCAAGTGCTATGATGAAACTGGTTCTTATGAGGACCGCCACAGGAAAGGAAGACCCAGAGTTACCTCTGCTGCAGAGGATAAGTTCATTAGAGTTACCAGCCTCAGAAATTGCAGCCCAAATAAATGCTTCACAGAGTTCAAGTAACAGACACATCTCAACATCAACTGTTCAGAGGAGACTGCGTGAATCAGGCCTTCATGGTCGAATTGCTGCAAAGAAACTACTACTAAAGGACACCAATAGAAGAAGAGACTCGCTTGGGCCAAGAAACACGAGCAATGGACATTAGACCGGTGGAAATCTGTCCTTCGGGCTGATGTGTCCAAATTTGAGATTTTTGGTTACAACCGCCGTATCGTTGTGAGACACAGAGTAAGTGAACGGATGATCTCTGCATGTGTGGTTCCCACGGTGAAGCATGGAGGAGTAGGTGTGATGGTGTGGGGGTGTGGGGGTGCTTTGCTGGTGACACTGTCTGTGATTTATTTAGAATTCAAGGCACACTTAACCAGCATGGCTACCACAGCATTCTGCAGCGATATGCCATCCCATCTTGTTTGCACTTAGTGGGACTATCATTTGTTTTTCAACAGGACAATGACCCAAAACACACCTCCAGGCTGTGTAAGGGCTATTTGACCAAGAAGGAGAGTGATGGAGTGCTGCATCAGATGACCTTGCCTCCACAATCACCCGACCTCAACCCAATTTAGATGGTTTGCGATGAGTTGGACCGCAGAGTGAAGGATAAGCAACCAACAAGTGCTCAGCATATATGGGAACTCTTTCAAGACTGTTGGAAAAGCATTCCAGGTGAAGCTGGTCGAGAGAATGCCAAGAGTGTGCAAAGCTGTCATCAAGGCAAAGGGTGGCTACTTTGAAGAATCTGAAATCTAAAATGTATTTTGATTTGTTTAACACTTTTTTGGTTACTACATGATTCCATATGTGTTATTTCATAGTTTTGATGTCTTCACTATTATTCTACAATGTAGAAAGAATAAAGAAAAACCCTTGTATGAGTGGTCCTCTGTAGCTCAATTGGTAGAGCACGGCGCTTGTAACGCCAGGGTAGTGGGTTCGATCCCTGGGACCACCCATACGTAAAAATTTATGCACACATGACTGTAAGTCGCTTTGGATAAAAGTGTCTGCTAAATGGCATCTTATTATTATATTATTATTAGGTGTATCCAAACTGTTGACTGGTACTGTATATTTCCTTCCTTAGATAAAACCATTGCCAGAAACTTTAACAGAATGCTCAAATCAATTCAATCCGACCTTAGTAGATAACTAACATCTAGCCTTGGGCTGTATCCAGATTTTCAATATTGTCATGCCGTCCTTAACTCATACTGGGATAGACAGTATTACCGGCATAGCACACAAGGGGGCGCCATAAACGCAAGAAAATACAATTGGGTCTCATTCTTTTCCAGAATGTTAGCGAAATTAGCACAAACTAATAGCGAAATCACATAGACGCTGTTAGCTAAATGCTAATATACGAAAAATAACAAAGAAATTGCAAAGACAGGCAAATCCAGCTCATAAAGTTATACAAGCATAGCTAGTAGCTACCAAATGTCATTTTCGGTGAGTATGGAAGCTATTATAAGATATCTGATGGCAAACATTTTGTACTGAATTGCATACAAATGTAATTTCATCATGATATATCTGTTAAACAATGTAAACTATGCTTTGGTCCTATTTCTGGTCACACAATCTCTATTTGGCACAAGATTTTAAAACAGTGTATTTTATTTATTTTAACTAGGCAAGTCAGTTAAGAACAAATTCTTATTTACAATGACGGCCTACACCGGCCAAACCCTGGAATCGAACCAGGGGGTCTGTAGTGACGCCTCAAGCACTGAGATGCAGCACCTTAGACTGCTGCGCCACTCGGGAGCCCAACAAAGTAACTGGGAATCAAAATGGCATGCCCATACTCCAATATTTCACAATAATGCCTTGCGATCTGGAGGGCGGCCTTTTGCATCCCCCCAATGGCCCATATGCGGAATCCATATCCTTGCCGATATCATGGACAGTAATGGCTTGAGAACATTCCAAGATTTGAAAGACACCATGCAACTCCTTTTTTTTTTTTTTTTACAACTTTGGTCAACTATGCTGGCCTATGGAGCCCCTTGCAAAACCCAACTACCGAACCATCCAATGATGGGATTTATAAATCAATCATCTTGGCTCCCAAAAAGATTGATCTCAATAATACAGTGCATTCAGAAAGTACTCAGACCCCTTCCCTTTTTCCACATTTTGTTACGTTCCAGCCTTATTCTAAAATGGATTCAATAAAAAAAAAATCAATCTACACACAATACCCCATAATGACAAAGCGAAAACAGGTTTTGAGAAATGTTAGTGTAGCCGGCGCGGTCTGCTCGTTGCCGACTACTGCGTTGTGTTCCGGTGCACTGAAGACAAGACACTGGCGTACTTGAAGGCACTTTATTGTGTACAACTCTCTCAATCTGTTCAACATCAAGGAGAGAAAATGTTCAAAACTCTACCCTCGACCAGAATCCGCCTCTCTCAGTCGAGTAGAATGCAGACTGAGTATAATCACATTCAAAAATACAAGGAATAAAATACAACATAATTGGAAAATAAACATCGCATCTGGTGTATATCTTATGTATGTGTCATATTGCATGTTATCTCTGCCAAAAACTCTGAGCTTTTAGCCTTTACATTAATACTGTGCAACATTAAATAAACCATCTTTCAAATAGGTAATACATACAGTAATATGCACGAAGCAACATGTAATCCTTCACATTTGAGCTTTTCAGTGCCATTAAACACTAATCAATACATGAAAACATTTTAAATGAACACATATTTTTAACCTGATATAGGGAATACATACCTGTTCAACATCAAGGAGAGAAAATGTTCAAAACTCTACCCTCGACCAGAATCCGCCTAACATAAAAAGAACAACGTGGGCTTCAACACAAGAGGATAGAATGACGATCGATAACTTACAGCTAAACAAAACACGAGGTTAGCTAAGTTAGCAATTTCTCAAACTCTCAAAAATAGCTAAATTCACGACACAGCTTGATTAAATGTATGTACACTCATCATATAATATACATACAAGTTACTATGTGCACTGAAATGTTTTAGTTTTAACAGGTATATCAAGTTTATGTCACGCCGAAGTGAACACATACCTCTCTCAGTCGAGTAGAATGCAGACTGAGAAAATCATGAGACAACTCCGCATATAACCAAACCAACACTCTAGAGGGCGCACTTACACAACTAACTCTCCCAATATCTGTAAACTACACGAAATGCTGAACAATACAATATTTTGGTGAAATCAACTCACAAAATAAAATAAAAAATAGAAAATGAACGGTTGCAAAAATCTGTAATTCTTTGACCTGTTACATTCACCCCTCTTTAATTTCACCAAAATCCTTCGCACGTCGAGGGTGGAAAATAACCAAAACCATATAGAATAAAACTCTTGTCCACTTGGTCCAAGATAGCCCTGGGACTCCATTTCCCATATGCAGCGTATAAAGCTACTTACAAAGTAAGTTAAAAGAAAACAGCAGTTGATCAGGCTACTGCCCCTTCTAGTGAATATGATGCCTTATACACCATATGAAATCTTGGAACACTTTCCCTCCAATATGAACATCTCATGACCCAGGTCATACTACTGGTAATAAAGAAAAATATCTTAATCTCAAAAATGTATCTAAAATAAAGAACGGAAAGACAGTGACCTTCTGACTCCTGTAACAAAACCCTTGGTGAGTGGTTTTTGCACCATGTTCTCTATCAAGCGATCGACTGCCTTAACAACCCTGCCAGTACGTGTTCTGACAACCTGACTTTCAAACCCTTGTACTTGGGAGGGTATCTGACTATCAATCAGTGTAACAGGTGAATTGACGTCCGAAGACCCTGTCTCATCTAAGTCAGGAACATCAATTGGGGCAACAGAGTCAGTGTCAGTCATGTGCAAATCAGGGGGGTCACTGGAATCCGACAAGTCTCTCACAGGTGAGTATTCATTTTCCCCTTGGCCTCTGACCTCTTTAGACTGGGCTCTCGTGGGTGTCAGTTGAACAGACTTCCTGGACAGAGAGTGGGGCATCTCCTTCTCCATCTCAGACTCATCAGCTTCTCCAATAGACTCAGAGGATGCGTTTAACCACGAACATGTACGGTCCTCAGAAGCATCTACTGCTAGGCCACTCAAAGCATCAACAGAAGGAGGCTGAAACTCACTGGCCACATCCGAGGCAGCTCCATTCATCTCTTCATCGCTTAGTTCTGGCATGGGCAAGAAGCTCACGTCCAACATCAAATTCCGATGAACAACTTTTGTTTTCCCACTTTCGTCTCTGACTTTGTAAACGTGAGTCTGAGGGTTCCGGTCTATGATGGTATACATAGTGGCTTCCCACTTATCCGCTAACTTCCTCTTCCCTCTCTCTGCTTTATTAGCTAACAAAACTCGGTCGCCAACGTTCAAGTGGGTTCCACGAACTCTCTTGTTGTAGCCATCAGCTTGATGTTGCTGTCCTTTCCTCGCATGCTGCTGAGCTATGTCGGCAGCCACATGGAGGTTCGCCATCAGTTTCTCTGCATAGGTCTTATAATTCACCACGACTGGATCCCTCAAGACTTGTTTGAAGACCATGTCTACTGGGAGTCTGGGGACTCGACCATACATCAAATAGAATGGAGGATATCCAGTTGTTTCATGAGTGGTGGCATTATACGCAAAAGTCAAAGTCTGTATCTGTTGGACCCAGTGTTGCTTAGCTGTCAGGGGTAGGGCACGCAACATACTGCCAAGTGTCCTATTGAACCTTTCGGTTTGCCCATTTCCCATGGGATGGTATGCTGTTGTGTGTGTTTTCATAATCCCTGTGAGGCTGAGGAGTTCAGCTATGAGTTTGCTTTCAAAATTGGCCCCTTGATCAGAATGTATTCGCTCTTGGAAACCGTAGATGCAGAATACGTTATCCCATAACTTCTTTGCTATTTGCTTTGCAGTTTGGCTTATGCAGGGAAAGGCATGAGCCAATTTTGTAAAGTGGTCTGTTATGACTAACACATCGACAGATCTTTGCTTACAGTCCTCAGCACTCCAAAAATCAATGCACACCAGCTCCATGGGTGCCGAAGTGCGAATGCTCTCCAAGGGAGCTCGGGCAGCTGGTTCAGGGGTCTTTGCAAGGATACAGCGTTAGCAGCATTTCACATATTCCTTGATGTCTCTTCCCATTTGCGGCCAGAAGAAACGCTGTCGGGCGAGGTGTGCTGTTCTAGCCTGCCCTTGATGCCCAGCGAAATCATGCACACCAGCGAGAGCTTTGGCCTTCAAGCTAGCAGGCAGCACAAACTGATACCTCTTCTCTCTGCTTAATGGGTCTTTGGTTACCCTATATAGGACTCCGTCCTGGACTTTTAGATGATGCCACTGCTTGCACAGTGTCTGGGTCGTAAGAGCTAACCTCCTCCTCCCTCGCCTAGGTGGTGGCTCACCCCTCTGAATGAGTGGCAGGACTTCCCTGATAACTGGATCTATTTTTCTCAGCTCGCCGATGGAGAGGGCTGGAAGTGTGTCTTGTTCTGAGGGCACCGCCTGGGGAAGAGCATTGAGAAACTGTGTTGCTCTTATCTCTGCTCCCCTTTCCCACTCTACATGAGCTTCACAAGCAGATTTCACATGAGAGGGTTCTTGACTGCCGGCCAGCCTGTCTTGAGTGGGGTCCATAGTTACACAGCACCCTGCATCATGTGCCTGGAGACACTGGGTCTTACTCCGGAATAGATCTTGGACTTTCTCCTCTTTGGTTCCCTCCGCCTCGGCCAAAAGACTTCCATAGGGCTCACTGATCAACCTTTGGCTCACTGATTTAGCAAACGGATCTCTACTCAGGGCATCTGCCACAATGTTCTTTACCCCAGGAATGTGTTTGATACTGAAGGTGTAGGGGGAAAGCTTTGCCACCCACCTCTGTTCGCAAGCGTCAAGTTTTGGTTTGGTCATTATATAGGTCAAAGGATTATTGTCGGTCCATACTGTAAAAGTGTGGCCTTTCAACCAGTGGCTGAATTTTTCACAAACACTCCATTTGAGCGCCAAGAACTCCAGTCGGTGAGCAGGATACCTCTTTTGTGAGCCAGTAAGGGTCTTGCTGGCAAAGGCGATCGGGCGTGCCTTCGTTTCTCCTTCTGGTATCTGGGACAGAACTGCCCCAAGGCCATCAAGAGACGCATCAATGGACAGAACCAAGGGCTTAGAAAAGTCTGGATGGCTAAGGACCACACAATTCAGGACCTTCCCCTTAAGGCCGGCGAAAGCGGAATCGCAGTCAAGGGTCCAATCCGCAGGTTTGAGCTTTCTGTAGACTCCCGCATTCTGACTGTACTTCCCGGCCTTTCCTCTCCGTTTCTGGCCAGCTGTGAGAGCAAACAGGGGTTTTGCGATGGAGGAGCAATTTGGTATGTAGTGTTGGTAATAAAATACCATCCCCAGGAACGACTTCACTCTGCGAACTGAAGGAGTGCAGCCATCATCTTCCATCAAGTCCCTCTTTGACATTTTGGTGATGACTTCGACCTTCTCTGGGTCAACAGCAACACCGTCACTGTCAACGATGTGTCCGAGAAACTTCACAGATCTCCGCAACAGATGGCATTTTTTTGGACTCAACTTTAGATTGTGCTCCCGTAGCCTCTGGAAAACAACCTCTAATCTGCTGAGGGCCTGCTGTTCATTGGGGGCAAATATCAAGAGATCATCTAGGTAGCACAAGAGACTGCTGAAGTTAAGATCGCCAAAGATACTCAGCATCATCCTCATGAAGGACACTGGACTGTTGCAAAGCCCCTGTGGCATTCTGTTATACTCGTGCAGGCCTAATGGTGTTGTGAAGGCGGTATACTTTTTGTCCTCCTCATGCATGGGCAAGTTATAAAATCCAGACGTGAGGTCCATGGTGCTGAAGACAGCATTACCGCCAAGGGCAGCCAAGCAGTCCGATTGATGGGGAAAAGGATGAGCATCCTTGATAGTTCTTGCATTCAGCCATCGAAAGTCTGTGCATATCCGGAGGTCGCCATTTTTCTTCCAAACCATCACGAGTGGAGAAGCATATTCACTCATTGATTTCCGTATGATTTCCTGTTCCTCCATCTCGGTGAGAACTTGGCGCAGCTTTTGATAGTGGGCTGGCGGCACTCTGCGATATGGAAGACGGAAGGGACGGTCGTCAGTGAGGCGGATCCTATGGGCAAAGCCCTTGGCTTCTCCACAGTCAAGATTATGCTTTGAAAATATATCCTGATATTTCTCCAGCAATGTCACAAGTTGGAGCTTGGTGGAGGGGCTCGCTTCACAATGATCAATGTCGACATTTCCTAGACCAGACTTCTGCAGTCTGTCTTTCAGGTCACCGTTGTCGTCCTGTTTCACATGAGTCACTCCAACAGAGCCAGCATCACTCTGACAGGAACCCTGGAACAGTGTGAGATCTTCAGCTGCAACACAAGTAGAGACGTCTGCAAGCTTGCTGTTCCTTTTCAGTGTGAGTGGTTTGTCTGAGATATTAGTGATTTTCATGGGAGTCCAGCCATCTCTCCATAGCGGTGTTACCACTCTCCCCACCATAATGCCCCGAGGCACACACCTGGAGGTTGTAGGCTCCACCATAACTGTACTCCCAGGTGACTTGGGTATATTACTTGGCAGTCTTCCCCACAGCAGGTACTCTTGTTTGGGAAGGAGAGTCACCGCCTGAGTTAGCTTCACTGTCCCTACTTTTCCTGGGACATCTTCACCCCTCCATCTTGTGAGACTGGTCATCATTTCTAGAAACTGTTCGCCATCTGGAGACCCTTTTGTGTTGCTCGAGATAAGTGTCCAATAACTGTTCTCGTTTTTCAGCTGATGCAGTACACGTTTCAACATGTTGGTGCCTACTATTATGTCGTCTTTCTGACCAGTGATCACCAGAACTGGGACCATGCACTTTACCCCATACAGACTTAGTTCCATGTCATACATGCACTTGGGGCGCACTTGTACTCCTCCACAGCCAACAAGGATGATATGCTGTGAGAGTTCTTGATGTGGGGTCAAGACGCTATCCGATAGTAGTCTCTGCTCTGCCTCTTCACTTATCGTGCAGGCCATTGAGCCTGTATCGAGGAGCCCTTGCAACTGAGCACAGCCATTAACTGTCACCGGTGCGTGAAATAACTCACTGAACGTCTCAACTCTGTGAATATTCTGAACAATTACCGTGCAATTATCAGACATTGCTTTACAGACATTGACATACATCTCCTTCAATTCTTCACTTTCTTCAAGGGTTGAATCTTCAACGCTCACACATCCCCTTTCCGTATGTGAGCTATCTAGTTTAAACTGGCTCCACCTTGCTCAGAGTTAGGTGGTGTGTGCGCTAACTGTGGCTGAGCGTTAATTCTTGGCCGGCGCTGTTGGCATTCTCTCTTCCAGTGGCCGGGCTTGTAACAGCCCATACAGAGGTTCGCCTGTCTACAGTGTGCAGTAGTTGAATGTTCGGCAGACTGACAGACTTTACATCTACTCTGAACAATGGCTGCTGGCCCCCTGCTTGGTGGCACGACTGCTGTTGTGTGTGCCGTCTGCTCTAGCACACGGTTCAGCAAGCCAATGAGAGACTGCATGCAGATGCTCTCTGTCTGAGGAGAGGATGGAAGCCCCATTGCCTTTGGGTAACCAGTAAGGTCTGTTGGGTTTTCAGCAGCGACTGTCTCTGTGGTTAATGCCTGAGCATGTGCACCAATGTTCTTTGGCCGATAAGATTTGGCTTGACACATTGTTCTAGCCTCTCTCTGATGTTCAACGAGGTGTTCCTGAATCTCATTTGCTGTCCACTTTTCAGCTGTTTTGCACTTTAGGACACTTGCAAGAGCGGGGTCGGGACAGTGTTTCACCAGCATCATTGTGACTTCGTGAGAGGGGTCCTCAATGTTTCGCCCCTGCCTTCTCAGACACTCATCTGCGACATCCACAGCCTTGTTCAAGCGTATCCAATAGTCCATGGGACTTTCTCCGGCCAGAGGAAGTGTGTTATAGAAATCTGCTAAAGGCATAGAGGAGTAGGTTAACTCACTGAAATGTTGTTTCAGAATATCAAAGACGAGCTTGGAGTTCTCAGCTGGCTGCAGCGATGGCATACTGCGCAGGGTAACTTTAACAATGTCTCTAGCCTTTCCCATTAGTCTTGACATTATCTCCTGGGAGTGCTCTTGCGGGTGTACACCCCTCTTATTCAGGTAAACGCTCATAATCTCTTCCCACTCATGCACTGTGTGTTTGTCTGTTCCATCACCCCTGAAGTACGGCGGCTCTTTGACATCTGTCTTCATGACTAACTTTACTCCTGTTATGTTCAAATCAGACTGTCCATATCCTAAGTTCAGGCTAGGCGTAGGAGTGGTTTGGTTATCTGCACTACCAACAGATCTCTGTAATTGGCTAGCAATGTTCTCTCCTATTTCATGAGCTAACTGTGTGATGAGACTCCCTAGGTCTGCAGAACTCACATGTGAACTAGACACTGGCTGACGTGGAGAATGTTCATCTGTTTGGGTGTGAGTGTATGAAAATGCAGGACGGCCCACTGAACTAACGCTGCTTGCAATGTCTGGAGCATCTCCTAAACTACGCATGTGTGGTGCGGGGGAATATTCATCAGTGCGTAAGCGTGTGGACGAGAGTACAGGTCTGCCTAGTATACCAGCACCCCTAACCGGCGTGCTCTCCACCCTACTCATAAACCTGCCCCTCCCCAGGCTTACCCCTGCAGCATCTCCAACACTAAATGGTGTCTGCGCATCCTTACCATCAGTCATTTTTTTTTAAAAATAGAAAGTTGTAATAGACTATGGTAATGATATGTGAATCACCAGAACATGTGAATATGAAAAATTTTTGTAAAATGATAGAAGTAGCTGAGGTAAGCAATTAAGAGCTACAATTTACACATTAATGTTTGCCCTTATACTTGTCAACGTTCCGAAGAGGTTCCTACTCGTCACAGCAACCACCGGCGATCACCCTGGCGATGATCTGAAGCGAAGATATCCGGCGCGGTCTGCTCGTTGCCGACTACTGCGTTGTGTTCCGGTGCACTGAAGACAAGACACTGGCGTACTTGAAGGCACTTTATTGTGTACAACTCTCTCAATCTGTTCAACATCAAGGAGAGAAAATGTTCAAAACTCTACCCTCGACCAGAATCCGCCTCTCTCAGTCGAGTAGAATGCAGACTGAGTATAATCACATTCAAAAATACAAGGAATAAAATACAACATAATTGGAAAATAAACATTGCATCTGGTGTATATCTTATGTATGTGTCATATTGCATGTTATCTCTGCCAAAAACTCTGAGCTTTTAGCCTTTACATTAATACTGTGCAACATGACATAAACCATCTTTCAAATAGGTAATACATACAGTAATATGCACGAAGCAACATGTAATCCTTCACATTTGAGCTTTTCAGTGCCATTAAACACTAATCAATACATGAAAACATTTTAAATGAACACATATTTTTAACCTGATATAGGGAATACATACCTGTTCAACATCAAGGAGAGAAAATGTTCAAAACTCTACCCTCGACCAGAATCCGCCTAACATAAAAAGAACAACGTGGGCTTCAACACAAGAGGATAGAATGATGATCGATAACTTACAGCTAAACAAAACACGAGGTTAGCTAAGTTAGCAATTTCTCAAACTCTCAAAAATAGCTAAATTCACGACACAGCTTGATTAAATGTATGTACACTCATCATATAATATACATACAAGTTACTATGTGCACTGAAACGTTTTAGTTTTAACAGGTATATCAAGTTTGTCACGCCGAAGTGAACACATACCTCTCTCAGTCAAGTAGAATGCAGACTGAGAAAATCATGAGACAACTCCGCATATAACCAAACCAACACTCTAGAGGGCGCACTTACACAACTAACTCTCCCAATATCTGTAAACTACACGAAATGCTGAACAATACAATATTTTGGTGAAATCAACTCACAAAATAAAATAAAAAATAGAAAATGAACGGTTGCAAAAATCTGTAATTCTTTGACCTGTTACATTAGCACATTTTTCCATTGATCATCCTTGAGATGTTTCTACAACTTGATTGGAGTCCACCTGTGGTAAATTCAACTGATTGGACATGTTTTGGAAAAGCACACACCTGTCTATTTAATGTCCCACAGTTGACAGTGCATATCAGAGCAAAAACCAAGCCATGAGGTCGAAGGAATTGTCTGTAGAGCTCCAAGACAGGATTGTGTCGAGGCACAGATCTGGGTAAGGGTACCAAAAACATTCTGCAGCATTGAAGATCCCCAAGAACACAGTGGCCTCCATCATTCTTAAATGGAAGAAGTTTGGAACCACCAAGACTCTTCCCAGAGCTGGCCGCCCGGCCAAACCGAACAATCGGGGGAGAAGGGCCTTGGTCAGGGAGGTGACCAAGAACCCGATGGTCACTCTGACAGAGCTCCAGAGTTCCTCTGTGGAGATGGGAGAATCTTCCAGAAGGACAACCATCTCTGCAGCACTCCACCAATCAGGCCTTTATGGTAGAGTGGCCAGACGGAAGCCATTCCTCAGTAAAAGGCACATGACAGCCTGCTTGGAGTTTGCCAAAAGGCACCTAAGGGACTCTCAGACCATGAGAAACAAGATTATTTGGTCTGATGAAACCAAGATTGAACTCTTTGGCCTGAATGCCAATCGTCACGTCTGGAGGAAACCAGGCACCGCTCATCACCTAGCCAATACCATCCCTACGGTGAAGCATGGTGGTGGCAGCATCACGCTGTGGGGATGTTTTTCAGCGGCAGGGACTGGGAGACTAGTCAGGATAGAACAAGGCTGTAATGTAACAAAATGTGGAAAAAGTGAAGGGGTCTGAATACATTCCGAATGCACTACACTTCCATTCATTTGTTTTTTACTGGTACCTGGCTACCGTACGTGTTCGTGAGAGTCTCATCTTTCTATAGAGGGGTCATAACAGTTTGTAGGCCAAACCGTTCAGACGCTACAGACGTGTTTGTGAGAAGGCCGGTTTTCGGGATGTCTCATGGTCTAACAAACACCGCTCTAGCTCTGCCACCTTTCACCACAGATGCGGAAGAGCGACATCGGCGGATGCAGTAGATTTCTCTAGCTTAAATTGACAGATTTTGATGGGGATTTTTGTATTATGCTAATTAGATCGACTCTCGGGGGTTAACATACTAAATGTTTTGCTATGCAAATTTTTTATGGAATAGGTTCAGATAGGATAAGTGCAGAGTTAGGCACAGGTCTGAAGCAGGCCACTGAAGCAGCGAGAGAGTCTGCCTCCTCCAGGTAAGCACCCCAGTCAAAGCTTCCTGTTGCTGCAGCTATATAGCAAGAGGGAAAGGGGGTCGATAATACTGGACAGGAGGTCTCAGAGAGAGGAACTAAATGTTTCACCTCTCGTAACTTACATAAAATGATTCCGAGTATTTTCCTTCCTGGCTGCAATGGTGTGATGTTTTAACTAACATTGTTTATGTATGTGTTCGTCAATAATGTGGCTTTTCGACTATAGAAGCACAATAGTCTTTAGATCAAACACGTGTAAAAACCCAGAAATGGAAAAGTCCTCTAAGTGGTCTCACCATCCTGTCCAGCAGAGCTGGAGCTGTTGTCCTGACTACTGCCCAGAGAGGCAATCATGTTCCCCATGGGGGGGGGGGGGGGGGGGGGGCCTTCCTTCTCTCTCTCACCTGCAGCCGTGCCAGGATAGAGGACTTCTTGCAGTTGGAGGAGTAGGCTCTGGAGCAGGAGACGCTGCAGAAACGCTTGGTCTTGGAATAGAAGGTGTCTCTGGTCCCACTGAAACCACACATCTCACACACTGCTGTGGAGGGAAGAGGATGAGAATATGTTACAGACAGGATCGTGGTTTGGTGAGCCGTGATTGCCTGGACCCAGAAGACTTGCGTTAGCTCCCTGATTAGCTTGAGATCAGCACGCTAACACAGTCTTTCCTCACCTGGTCCGTCATCTAAAGTAAGAGCCGAGTAGTCATCTCCAAAGGAATCATCCATCTCGTTTTCATCCTCTTCGTCATCATCTTCATCGTCATCCTCCGCATCAGTGCCCCCCTCAACATCCTCCTGTGAGAGAGGTTGGGTGAGAGAGAGAGTCATGTATGATTTGAACTATTCTGTGATATGGAACTGTGCTTACAGCTAAAAAATAAACAATCAGTTTTTACCATCACAGCTGATCAATTTATATTATAAATCTACACTACATGACCAAAAGTATGTGGCCACCTGCTCGTCCAACATCTCATTCCAAAATCATGGGCATTAATATGGAGTTGGTCCCCCCCTTTGCTGCTATAACAGCCTCCACTCTTCTGGGAAGGCTTTCCACTAGATGTTGGAACATTTCTGCAGGGACTTGCTTCCATTCAGCCACAAGAGCATTAGTGAGGTCGGGCACTTATGTTGGGCGATTAAACCTGGCTCGCAGTCTGCATTCCAATTCATCCCAAAGGTGTTCGATGGGGTTGAGGTCAGGGCTTTGTGCAGGCCAGTCAAGTTCTTCCACACCGATCTCGACAAACCATTTCTGTATGGACCTCGCTTTGTGCACAGGGGCATTGTCATGCTGAAACAGGAAAGGGCCACAAAGTTGGAAGCACAGAATCGTGTAGAATGTCATTGTATGCTGTAGCGTTAAGATTTGCCTTCACTGGAATTAAGGGGCCTAGCCCGAAACATGAAAAACACCAAACTTTACAGTTAGCGCTATGCATTGGGGCAGGTAGCGTTCTCCTGGCTTCCGCCAAACCCAGATTTGTCAGTCGGATTGCCAGATGGTAAAGAGTGATTCATTACTCTAGAGAATGCTTTTCCACTGCTCCAAAGTCCAATGGTGGTGAGCTTTACACCACTCCAGTCGGTGCTTGGCATTGCACATGGTGATCTTAAGCTTGTGTGTGGCTGCTCGGCCATGTAAACCCATTTCATGAAGCTCCCGACTAACAGTTATTGTGCTGACATTGCTTCCAGAGGCAGTTTGGAACTCGGTAGTGAGTGTTGCAACCGAGGACAGACAATTTTTACACGCTACGCGCTTCAGCACTCGGCGGTCCCGTTCTGTAAGCTAGTGTGGCCTACAACGGCTGAACCGTTGTTGCTCCTAGACATTTCCACTTCATAATAACAGCAGTAACAGTTGACCGGGGCAGATCTAGCAGGGCAGAAATTTGACCTAACTGACTTGTTGGAAAAGTGGCATCCAATGACGGTGCAACATTGAAAGTCACTGAGCTCTTCAGTAAGGCCATTCTATTGCCAATGTTTGTCTATGGAGATTGCATGGCTGTGTGCTCGATTTTATACACCTGTCAGCAACGGGTGTGGCTGAAATAGCCGAATCCACTAATTTGAAGGGGTGTCCACATACTTTTGTAAATATAGTGTATGTTGTTGCATGGTGCAACCATAGAGATCCTATTCAAGTATTCTAATTCCTAATTACATGGTTGCAACATGGTATTTCAGATTTGATAGCATATCCATCATTTACCACCATGCATGCAGTTGCAATTCTGATTTAACCAGATACATTGTATCATATTTGTGTTGCATTGCAACAGAGGCTATTGAAATACACAATTTTCATCCCTTGCATTTTTCCAGAACCTGTCGATAATAGGCTATTCTATTCCCAATAAATTGCAGCTGCGCTGGTGTATTTTTTCGCATCACCTCTTCGCCCACACCACAGCCATTTATGTTCACCTTATGCTAAGGGTGGCAGAAATGACGGGCGCGTACAATCATGGAAGATATACCTTGGGACTATTTTCTCGCATCAAATGAGGCTAACGTTATATGAGTTTAGAGGAGAGCGGCTTCGTGTGTTCCATACCGACCCCCCTCCTTCTCCGCTGGCAATTTATAAAGAACAAAAAATCCGACTAGGGAGGGGGTTGATACGCCGAAGCTGAAATCGAGAGGCGAACCCAGGAAAGGAGTATTTTTTTACACGGGACTCCCCCCTCCCCCCCCCCCCGTCCCCCAAAAGGAGGGGGAAAAGTCACAATTGTGGAATCTAAAAGGAAAATAAGGTTCAAAATACGTAAAAACGTCTCCGGTTGTGGATACCGTATATATTTTTAATTCGAAAAAATATGGCCGAGAACGTTCTGGACTCTGGCCCGCCTTCAGCCAAGAGGCCTAAACTATCCTCTCCGGCACTTTCTGTCTCCGCCAGCGATGGAAACGGTAAATATTGTTTAGGATTTTATTTTGTTAGGGTATTGTTATTTTTGTTTATTTGGTATTATTTTCAATTATTGTGATTTTATTCGAAAGGGAAAGGGGCCGTGTAATTGCCCCCATGCGAATGTGTGTGTCGGACTTGCATAGCAGTAGGCTAGTAGTAATTTCAGCACTACGATGAACGCTGGCTGGCTAGGTAGCTAGTTATGAATGCGGGGCTTAGATTGATTGCTAGCTTGCTGCATGGGTAGTTAGCGACATTATTTGTCGTTACCATTTAGGTAATAAATACTGGCATTTAGGTAATAAATACTGTCAAATTAAAATGGTATGTCAACAACACGGCTAAAATTATTTGTAATTATTATCCCCGAGATTGACAAGGACGCTTTAATTTAAGCGACACACAACTCGCTAGTTAACTATTTTTAAGTAACTAGCTAACGTAAACTAGAGTTAGTTCGCTACTACTGTAGTGGTGAAACTAACCGCTTGATCGGTGTGGCAAATCATGGTTTAAAAACATGTTTTATAATAAAGTAGGTAACTAATTCAGCTAAGTGGCAATCCATGAAACACAAATGGTTCAACTCGCTCACTAGTAAATGAGCTAACTCGCCTAGCCAAGTACTTTGCTAACTAGTTATTTTTTAGGTTGCTAGTGAGCTACTTAGTCAGTTCGCTAGCGAACTTTCAAAGCGAGTTGTGACAAAGCTCTCATCGCCATTCAATGCTAACGCGTTAGCTAGCCCGTAAGCACACCAACTAACAGTTAACTTAACCACTTTGTGACGTTTTGACATTTTCCAAGATAGTATTTCATAAAGTTAGCTCATTAACGTTAACTATATATATAAAACAATATAATGTTAGCTAGCAAACTAATTGAAGTTTCGTTCACCTGGTTACTTGGTACATGTTTCCTACTTGGCTAACTTAGTTTTATTAACGATGACTAGCCAGCTAATAGTAACGTTAATTACATAGCTAGCTAGCTACTACTGAAGCAGGCCCATGTAGCTAGCTAGCTGAGTGAGTGATTATGTTCAAATTGCCATTGTTAACTAGTTTTTCTGAAGATGTGTGGCAGAGACTGGAGGACCAAGGCCAGCAACCTTATACAAAAACGTAAAACAACTGCAAAAAAAACATAGAACTGGGCCACATTATGTATCACTGTGATATGTTTAAATGGCCTTCTGCAGACGCTAGATAGCTAGCTAGTAGTAGTTGTTTGAAATTGGACTTGAAAATGTCCGTTAATTTTGTCATTGCATAGCTAGCTAGCTACTGCCTCCCATTGTCCATCTATTAGCTACATGCTAAAGTCAGCCACTTGACACAAAATACATTGAGGTTCCAATGTACTTAATAACAGAAAATAATCCAGTGTCTGTACTGCACTTTTGAAATGTATTTTTTTAATTCTCATACTGTGGCCTCCAGAAAAAAAGTCACGTAGGCCTATAGTAATTTGTACATTCTCTAGTTAGTCTTTTGTAAAAAGAAAAAAACTTGCCCCATATTCAGTGCATATCAAAACTAGGCCTGTATTTGCAAATGTGCTGAACTCTTAACTGAACAAGTGTGTGAAGTCTTGGGATTGATGGACGCTACAGAAACTTCAGTGACTTATGTCTTCAGGTGAGACACAATGCACTGCTTTCTATTTGAGAGCATGTCAAGGATTCACCAGTTGACAATATGTGGCAGTGTAGGGGGGACCCCTTTTTTTTGTCTTGACAATTGGTATAATTTTGCTACGATCAGTCTCATCCCTGGGTTGTGTTCAATACTCTGGCACAGCTTTGCAAAATGTTTTGAAATGGACAAGTACCTGTTGCCCCTCAGTTTCAAGACGGTTTTCTCCCATTTGTTATCTACTGAACATGACCCAGGAGATGGACATGGGTGTCCAGAGAGTTTCTGAACCTGGCTCTCTGTGGTGTTAACGCGGTGTCGAGGCCCATCCGTCACTCTGTGTGTAAAGCTCTGTCTGCGCCGTGCTAAATCACACTCGAGGTCTGGCACAGACAGTCTACGGCCAGCCACTGTGTGTGGGAGAGTCTGTTTGGGCACCCGCCTTCATTTCAAAGCTTTGGTTTTCCTCATTCTACAAATGTAGTTCTCGGGCTATGCCAATTGGCCACCACATTTGATGCAACCATATATGATTATGTTTGAATGCAGTGCACTGCATTTGATTTTGTTAGGAGGAATCTATTGTTATGCCTTCAATGTACCCTTGCCCACATCTCTCTCTTTCTCTCCCTTTCACTTTTCTTCTCTTTCCTCTTCTCGCTCACAATCCGCTCTGGCTCTCTTTCTCCCTCTCTCCGTACTCTCTCGTTTTCTCCCTCCCTGCACAGATTTCGGCTCGTTGTTTGACCTGGAACACGACCTCCCTGACGAGCTCATCAATTCCTCGGAGTTGGGCCTGGTCAACGGAGGGGACCTCAGCCAGTTGCACACCAGTCTGGGGGGGGGAGGAGGTGGGATGGGCCTGGGCCTTGGAGGAGGGGGTGGTCAGGACGCGGTGGCCAAGCACAAGCAGCTCTCCGAGCTCCTTCGATCAGGCGCTCCACACGCCTCCACCCAGCAGGGCCAAGGTGTGGTGGGCAGCCCAGGTGGAGCCAGCATGGGCCACCTGGGGAACATGAAGGTGTCCCCTGGGCCCCAGGGCATGGGCCAGCAGCAACATCTCTCAACCCAGCAGCAGGCCAGCATGATGCAGCAGCAGGCGGGGATGGTGGGCGCCATAAACAGGGGCATGATGGGGGCCCAGAAGGGCAACGGACAGCAGCAGCAAGCCATGATGGGGGGGCCTGTGATGAACGGATCCCCCAGGATGAGCTTCTTGAACCAGGGGATAGGGGGGAACAGTAACCTACTGGCTGAGACTCTACAGCAGCAGCAGCAACAACAGCAGCAGGGTGCCGGGGGACAGGCTGGACTCAGAGTACAGCAACCTGGAGCACTGAACAAGGTATGTATGGACCCTTCAGACAAGAGGGCAGAGATGTTGTTTTCTAATTTACCTATTCTTTATTCTAAGAACATTGAGATTGGCATCTTTTTTCAAGTAAGCCACCCTGACCAAGAAAGCTGCATGCAGTTATTGTTTGCCCACACAATGTTACAATGCAACAGTTTATTCACAAAAACAGGTTAAAAGAGCAGGTCTCATTACTCATATATTAAGGATGTTTTAATCAAGGTTTAAAAATGTACAATTCAAATGATTTGAGTTTTAGAGATCAAAAGCTATGTATAGTTGAAGGCTCTGTCAGGGAGGAGGAAGACTATAGGAGGGCATGGCTGGGATATGGAGGGAGAAAGGTGGGGAGGAAGGATGTATGCAAAATTATGAAAGCATTCGATTAACCCCCAGCCCTCGCGCACACACCAGCACCGCTGCAAGTGAACAACCAGACATTACTACAAATTGGGAGCCACGTGGAAGCCCTTGATTAATTAAGCACATCACAGTGGTCGTCTTATTCCAACATGTCAACATGAAATGTGGGGCAACCGTTACATGGCGGAGAGGTAATTGGTCTGCCTGTTCTGAGCCATCATTAATGATTTAATTGAACCCATCAACGTTACCTGCCGCTAATTGATTAGAAATGAAGTACATTGTCTCTCTGTAGAAGTAGTGGATTTTAATTGGTGTGTAAACGGCGGGGAGGGGAAGTTGATTAGTGGTGAAAGGTAGATGGTTGTTCTTTTAGCTTTAATGCTCTTCACTAGAGCTGGGAATTTCCAGGGTCTTCGATACGTTATTATGATATTTAGGTGCCGATATGAATTTTGATTCTCACGATTCTATATGTATTGCAATTCAATGTTCCAAACCCTGCTGCAGAGGGTCAAGCGCGAGTCATAAGAAAACAAGTTTTGATCAGTCATGGAAATAAGTGCCGACAACAAATTGTGTCCCTATTAAAAAGATGGAGAACAAGCTATGAAGGACAAATACTGGCATTTTGGTGCATGTACAGCAAACTAGCACAAAAAATAATATTGTGATATTGTCAAAACGATACGATGTATCATAAATAATATCCCAATTTTATTTTTCTCCCATCATTATTTTTCACGTTGTTAGTGAGTAATATCCCCGGGGTCGTGCTCATTTAAAAGGACTACTCTCGGTCTGAATAATACAATTCAAATGATTTGAACACGTCAATTTTCTAACTCATTGTACCATGTTTGGAGCAGCATATAAACTGTAAAAAGAGATGTCAATTTATTTTACTGTATTTTTCTCAATCCAATATGTCTTGTTTAAACCACATGTGTCAAACTCATTCCACGGAGGGCCGAGTGTCTGCGGGTTTTCGCTCCTCCCTTGTACTTGATTGATGAATTAAGGTCATTACTTAGTAAGGAACTCTCCACACCTGGTTTTCTAGGGCTTAATTGAAAGGAAAAAACAAAAACCTGCAGACACTAGGCTCTCCATGGAATGAGTTTGACACCCCTGATTTAAACCATGCCTTCTCTAACCCTCCCTCCTGTCTTCCATTTCTGTCTCTCCTTATCTCCTATACTTTTTCCTGCCTATTCCCCCTCCCATCCTCTCCTCAGATGGGTATGATGGGTAACCCAGGCCCCTATGGAGGCCCCTACGTTGGGCAGCAGGCGGGCCTGGGAGGAGCAGGGCTGGGCCCTCCACTCCAGAACAAAGGCTCTATGCCCAACAGCCTGGCCCAGTTCAGCATGGACAAGAAGAGCCAGCCCATGCAGGGCATGGCTGCCATGGTAAGGAAGTTAGCTAGCTAGTCTCCTACCTATCATTTTTAACTTACCTGTCATGAATGCTGCCTTTTGGGTACCAGTCAACCGCACTGACCAACCCTGAACAGACTATTCCGTCTTCCTCCCCTCTCTATCCTCAGGCCACACAGCAGTCTGCCGCAGGTGTGGGCGGTGGAGCCGGGGCAGGAGGCACTGCAGGGATGGTCCCCAACGCCCAGGAAGGCCTGGGGTCCGCCGTATCTGCAGCCGCAGCTGCTGCAGCAGCTGGGGCACCCCCTACGGCAGACCCCGAGAAGCGCAAGCTGATCCAGCAGCAGCTGGTGCTCCTGCTCCATGCACACAAGTGCCAGCGGCGGGAGCAAGCCAACGGGGAGGTGCGCCAGTGCAACTTGCCACACTGCCGCACCATGAAGAACGTCCTCAACCACATGACCCACTGCCAGGCCGGCAAGTCCTGCCAGGGTGAGTTGATAAGACCCAGAATAGAAAGACCTGCAAGATTGTTCCCTGTCACACCTTTACCTAAGATGTGTATTATATTCATCAAGAGCTCTCTGAAGTACTCATCACATTTATTTTCTCACACTTTTTATTTTCCTTGTCTCTGTCCCTCTTCCCCTTCGTTCTCTCTCTCCTCAGTGGCTCACTGTGCATCATCTAGACAGATCATCTCTCACTGGAAGAACTGTACGCGGCACGACTGTCCTGTCTGCCTGCCGCTCAAGAATGCCGGTGACAAGAGGAACCAGCAGTGTGAGTGTATCTGCCCATCAAACACTACTTTTCTCTCTACCCCTCCCTCCCTCAGTCTGTTAGCTGGCTCGTATAATAGTAGTACGCATCTTGTCTTATTAGGTTTAGAGAGCCGTCAGGTCTCAACTCTTTCAAGTAATGTCAATGGATGTGCATTTGGAAAGTATTCAGACCCCTTGACGTTTTCCACATTTGGTTATGTAACAGCCTTATTCTAAAATTGATAAAATCTACAAACAATACCCCATAATGACGTAGCGAAAACAGGTTTTGAGAAAGTTTTCAAATATAAAAAAATTTAACAAATATATTTACATAAGTATTCAGACCCTTTGCTATGAGACTCGAAAATTGAGCTCAGGTGCATCCTGTTTCCATTGATCATCCTTGAGATGTTTCTACAACTTGATTGGAGTCCACCTGTGGCAAATTCAATTGATTGGACATTAATTGGAAAGGCACACACCTGTCTATATAAGGTCCCACAGTTGACAGTGCATGTCAAAGCAAAAACCAAGCCATGAGGTGGAAGGAATTGTCCGTAGAGCTCCGAGACAGGATTGTGTCTAGGCACAGAGCTGGGGAAGGGTACCAAAAAATGTCTGCAGCATTGAAGGTCCACAAGAACACAGTGGCCTCCATCATTTTTAAATGGAAGAAGTTTAGAACCACCAAGACTCTTCCTAGAGCTGGCCGCCCAGCCAAACTGAGCAATCGGGGGAGAAGGGCCTTGGTCAGGGAGGTGACCAATAACCCGATGGCCACTCTAACAAAGCTCCAGAGTTCCTCTGTGGAGATGGGAGAACCTTCCAGAAGGACAACCATCTCTGCAGCACTCCACCAATCAGGCCTTTATGGTAGAGTGGCCAGATGGAAGCCACTCCTCAGTGAAAGACACATGACAGCCCGCTTGGAGTTTGCCAAAGGACTCAGACCATGAGAAACAAGATTCTCCGGTCTGATGAAACCAAGATTGAACTCTTTGGCCTGAATGCCAAGTGTCACATCTGGAGGAAACCTGGCACCATCCCTACGGTGAAGCATTTTGGTGGCAGCTACGTGCCGTGGAGATGTTTTCCAGCAACAGGGACTGGGAGTCTAGTCAGAATCGAGGGGAAGATGAACGGAGCAAAGTACATTGAGATCCTTGATGAAAACCAGCTCCAGAGGGCTCAGGACCTCAGACTGGGGCGAAGGTGTGCCTTCCAACAGGACAACGACCCTAAGCACACAACAAGACAACACAGGAGTGGCTTCTGGACAAGTCTCTGAATGTCCTTGAGTGGCCCAGTCAGAGCCCGGACTTGAACCCGATCGAACATCTCTGGAGAGACCTGAACATAGCTGTGCAGCGACGCTCCCCAGCCAACCTGACAGAGCTTGAGAGGATCTGCAGAGAAGAATGGGAGAAACTCCCCAAATACAGGTGTGCCAAGCATGTAGCGTCATACCCAAGAATACTTGAGGCTGTAATCACTGCCAAAGGTGCTTCAACAAAGTAGTGAGTAAAGAGTCTGAATACCAATGTAAATGTGATATTTCAGTTAATTTTTTTATACATTTGCAAAGAAATCTAAAAACCTGTTTTGCTTTGTCATTATGGGGTATTGTGTGTAGATTGAGGGGGGGGGGGGGGGGGGTATTTAATCCATTTTAGAATAAGGCTGTAACTTGACAAAGTGGAAAAAGTAAAGTGGTCTGAATACTTTACGAATGTGCTGTATATAAGACGTCTAGATGCTTTGAGATGAGATTGTTTTATAATTGCACTCTTCCATGAATTAATGGATATGTTGCATTATAAATTAGTTGTTCATAGCGTACCTCCTAGAGGACAGAAGTATTAACACTCCTGTCTCTACAGCTCTGCTAGGAGGTGCTGGTGTAGGTCTGGGTAGTTCCTTGGGCTCGGTGCCCGGAGGCCAGCCCAGCGCCCCCAACCTCAACCCCCCCAGCCAGATCGACCCCAGCTCAATTGAGAGGGCCTACGCCGCCCTGGGCCTCACTTACCAGGGCACCCAGATCCAGAACCAGCCCAACCAGGCTTCTCTGCCCTCACAGGGTCTGCAGGGCCAGCCGGGCATGAGGCCGCTCAACCCTATGGGTAAGCTGTTGGTTAGCTAAAAAATTGTCAGGTCTACTGTATGTTTTTACCCCCATTTCTAAGCCTTCAAACATCTGGCCTTTTCTTTTTATTTTTGTCTCAATGCCAGGTAAGCAGGTAGCTAGTGGCCGGGTTCTACACATTTCAATATTCGGGTGTCCTGTCTCCTTAAAAAGAAAATGCCAGCGTTTTACCTCAGAATATACAGAGAAAAGAGTCCCGTTTTGTGAATCCTGTTATTATTCTGTAGGATTCTAACTGGTTTAAATAATTGATGTACTACACCAGCAGTGTGCATGTTCCTCTTGGGTTTTGAAGCTGTAACCAGTCTCTCCATAATAGTAAGGTTACACTGCTGCTTTCCCTGACTGAAACCTCCCCCTTTTGTCCACTTTAATGGGAATTACTCCAACACACACACACACACAGATGTTTACCTCTGCACGTTTTATTTGTCAACATTTTGGTGAAGTCGACCTTCTTTCAAGTCATTGGGCTCCTGAGTGGCGCAGCAGTCTAAGGCACTGCATCTCAGTGCTTGAGGCGTCACTACAGACCCCCTGGTTCGATTACAGGCTGTATCACAACCGGCCGTGATTGGGAGTCCCATAGGGCGGCGCACAATTGGCTCAGCGTCGTCCGGGTTTGGCCGGTGTAGGCCGTCATTGTAAATAAGAATTTGTTCTTAACTGACTTGCCTAGTTAAATAAAGGTAAATTTGAAAATAAAATGTGTGGTGGGAGTAATTTCAATCATTGACTTCTAACTACTGTTTTTAATTTTTTATTATCAGAACCACAAACAAAAGGTAAT
>NC_140012.1:23060457-23086547 GCF_964263955.1 Coregonus lavaretus | reverse complement strand
CTCTCGCAGACAGACCACGAAGCTGATCGAAAAGATGGGCTTGCTACCGCTAGGCCACTCAAGCTAGTTTTGACAGTTCAAGCGCAAGTAATGTTCCACAACAAGCACAGACTGTAGCCAGTATTCCCATGGGGGTAACTTGCACATAACAGGGCCTGTTGCTTGTGAGAACTTGCAAACAGTTATGTATGGACTAGATTGCTTGCTAGCTTTAAACCCCGATAGTCATTGTTGGTAGGCTGCACAGGCTAATCTTATAAAGCTATAGCATTCTGAAGCTAGCAGGATATGTCATCTGGTTGCAACAGCTGATGACAAGGTTACATAGTAGTCATTTGGCACTGTTGCTATTATTGTGGCTGGTGACACATTACTTCAGTAATTTGCATCATGGGTGGTTTTGTATGCTCATTTTTTTTGTAGACTAATTTGCTTAATTTGATGCCCGCTGTCCAAACTGGATGCAAACTCCTGCAGTCATGCATTAGTCAGCATACAAATGGAGTTACACCCAAAGGGAATGATGCTGACAGTATTTTCCAAACCTGTCAGTGTTTCTCAAATAATGGGTCAGGACCCAGTCGTGGGTCGCTCACCGCTCTAGATAGTTTGAATCTAGCTTTCTGGCTAAAAACATTTGTCTGGTTAACTTGGTAGAGTCAGACCGACCTTAAGAGCAGTTGCCAAATGAGATTTGGCCTCCTATCCAAACCCCAAATCCAAAACAGGAGTGACATTGGAAGTTGGAACTCCACCTTGTCTCTTTCCTCTCTCTCCTGCTGCAACTGAACAGTTGTTTGTGTTTGTTCTGCCGCCACACATGGCAGTCCCTCTCTTTTGCTCCCCCTCTCTCTTTCTCCCCCATCCCACTGCCTTTCACCCACTAGGCCAGGGGTGCTGAACTACTATTTGAGAAGATGCAGTGACACAAATGTCCTAGTTGGCAAAGGTCCTGATGGATATTGTCCTTTATCGGCGCTGTGTTACAGCGTAGTAACAAACATAGTCGTCTACGATTTAGCAAACATGTTGTTATATAAAATGTACATTAAATACTTTAAATTAGACTAAGAATTTGAATTAATTACAACTTTCTTTTGAATGTAAACATGTGCAACATTGCATCAACATTGCTGAAGAACAAAGGTGGTTGCATAATTGTCTAGGTGAACCATTGTACATGGGCCTTAAATAAAAAAATATCTAAATGAAATAAAGTGCATGTTTTCTGGAGAACAAAGGAGAGTTTAACCAAAATAATAATCTGAATGCACAGAACGTAACTGTGGGCCATGCAATATTCATGTATAAGTCACTCTGGGCCTTGCCCTTGCATCAATGAGAGAAATTACACTTTGTCTCCTGCCAATGCTTTGAACTTTGGCTCAAATGGTGTGGAAGCAACTCTGAGACACTGGTGCAGGTGTTCATTGGTGAGCCTGGTGCGGTATTTGTTTTTAACAAAGTTCATTGTGGAGAAGGCTGATTCCGGATGTATAGTGCCAGTTTCTTGAGAACAGGGACATCAGCTGCTGGCACCATCTTTTCCCAGAAAGTGACAGGGTCACAATCACCAGCCTGCTCCTTCAAAGCCAATCACCAGCCTGCTCCTTCAAAGCCAATCACCAGCCTGCTCCTTCAAAGCCAATCACCAGCCTGCTCCTTCAAAGCCAATCACCAGCCTGCTCCTTCAAAGCCAATCACCAGCCTGCTCCTTCAAAGACACATTTTCTTGCAGCTCAAGCAACTCCATTTGCAGTGATGCAACAGCTTCCCATCTGAAGATCTGTTTTGCTTCTTCTGACAACTTTGTCAGATTTGTGACCAAGAAGTGGTTCTGGATGAGCAGTAGCAGTTCTCTTCCAACAGTGAAGTCATCAAAGTGAGCCTTGAAGTTATCCATCAGCTTCTGGATGACATCAACATGGTAGGGAACGTCTTTGTCTCCCTGCGTTTGCACCAGAAGATTGGAGAAGTGGACAAGTTCTCCCTGGAGGTCATACTTGAAAAGCTCAAATGTCTTCTGGAAAGCCCGGACTGCTGTTATCATATCACACATTGTGTTGTCCTGTCCCTGCAGCTTAACATTCAATTGATTAAGGTGTGATGTGATGTAATGTCTGTCAAAAATGCAACCGTTTCTGTCTTCTCATCTTCCAAAAACTCAGAAAACTGAGTTGGCTTGTCACTCCTTTGCTCTGATAAGAAAGCTTTGATTCCCTCCTGAATGGCCCAAAAGCGTTCCAAAACCCTGCCTTTGCTGAGCCATCTGACATTGTTGTGCAGTAGTAAGTCATCAAAATTGCCATTGGCCTCTGTCAGAATGCCTCGTAGCAGGGGGTGTTGCTCTCAAAAAGTTGATCAGTTTCATCATCGTTGTCATGACTTAAGAATAGTATTTTCCCAGACTGGCACACAGGATAGATTGATGGATGATGGAGTGATATGATGTCAGGGTGGTCCTCTTTTTCAAACGTGCAACCAGCCCTCCCTCTTCCTATCATGGGCTGGAGCTCCATCTGTAGTGATGGAAACCACTGACTTCAGATCTATCCCCCTTTTTGTCAGCATCCCTTTGACGGCATCATGAATATCCTCTCCCCATGTGTGTGCTTCTAGATTTGTTAAGCCGAACAGCTCCTCACAGAATTCCTTCTTTGTTTCGTTATAAATTCTGACAAACACCAGAAGCTGGGCATAGTCAGTGTTATCTGTTTATCCACAGCTAATGAAATGCATGGTGCATTCTGAATGGCCTCATCAAGTGAAGTAAAATTTTCAGTTAATATTTCAGTTCTCCTCATTGCTGTGGAATCTGACAGTGGGATCTGTTTGATCTTTTCCCAGAGCTCATCCTTTTGTTTATTAACAAAGTTACTGGTAACTAAGCTCCTTCTATTAACGTTTGAACCACAGTCAAATCTTTCTGTTTCTTTCTGCTTGCTTGTCCCAAGGTTCCGCAGAAGATATTTGGATTGATGTGATTGGGTAAGACACGGCCTCTTGTATTTGCATATAACCACGCGATTGGATTAGACAGGGCACTAGTAGAGGTGGGCGTTGCTTCAAGAGAGAAAGAGAGGTTGCCAAGTTAGAGAGGCCGCTGCGCCCGTTAGTTAAAAAAAAAAGCTGTCTAAAAATAATGTATTGATTTTTATATAACAAAATGCGACGTTGTCCGGTCCGTATTGACCCTTCTCTGGGTCCGGACCCGGACTGCGGTCCGCCAGTTGAGTTTGGCTACACTGGGCTATCTGTATGCCTTCTCTCTCTCCCTACCCCTATCTCCCTCTTTCTAAATCACACTGTTCTAGTGCTGTTGTGATTCACCCCCCTAACCCCCCTCCCTATGTGTCATTACACTTTCTTTATTCCCATAACTGCCAAAGTGAAAGCTCCTATCCTCTCCTAAAGATGGGTTAACAGGTCAGGTGATTCTTTGTTAGCAGCAGCAGTGCTGTAGGCTTGTCCTGCATTTGTGTTTTATAAGCTGTAATTTAGTACATGAGCACGGTTTCGGAGACCTCTGTTGTAGTGTTAGTTATGGCTTGTGTATGTGTGTGTCTGGGCTCTGCCCTTTCAACTTCATTCACATCAGCGAGGTGTGCCTTTTTTATTTTTTTATTAGTGTTAACTACAACATGATAACACCACTTAGACAACAATTGAAGGTCACAGTGGTAATGTTCCAAATCTGTGACTGATCTCTGACTTTGTCCTGTCAAAGGGCACTGCTAGTGCTAACTGCTTTCCTTGCCATCAAGATGAGAGCTCATGTAGTACATTGAGTACTAGGCCTAGTTTTGATTCGACATGTCATGATTTGAAAACTAGGGTGGGGCTGGGTGGGGACAGATTAACGTACGGGTGTGTTTGTGTCTCCCTGAAGTAATTTGCTTTGCACAGCTCAGTCTTGACTTTCTCCTCAGAGCTGCAGTTCAGTGGAGTGTGGAAAGACAACAAGCGCAGAGTCTGGTCATAAAGGTTCATAATTAGTTAAAACTGCAATATGTAACTTTTTGGGTGACCCAACAAAATTCACATAGAAATGTGTGTTATAGATCTGTTATTCTCATTGAAAGCAAGTCTAAGAAGCGGTAGATCTGTTCTATGTGCACTATTTCTATGCTTCCCGTTAAGTTTTGTTTTTGCGTCTTTAACTTTCGGTTTTGTAGACCAGCTGAAAATACTATATTTTTGGTTAAGGAAAATATATTTCACAGCGGTTTAGATGGTATAATGATTCTCTACACTCTACGGTTCGAAGGAGCTGAGAAACCATTCATTCTGTGTTAGATTCTTCACCAGTGTTAGGCCTTGTTGTTTACTTTGAGGTTGAAAAATACTGTATGCTTAATTGGCTTTACACACAGGCCTGGCTAACTAAATGACATCAGTCATGTTGGTCATTAGGCTCTAGAAAACCATCCAATCCACATTCTCATGTCTGTAAAAATCCAAACACCTGCCTACTAGACTATAAGTAAAGACATGATGGTTCTCAGCCAGTGAGCAACACTGCAGACAGACACCCCGGTCCCAAGTACTTTTTGGGACAACCCATTAAATGCTATTGGGACTCAACAGCCAGACCCAAACAGTCTTAGTAAGTCCAGTGTAACACTGATCTCTCCCAGAGCTGAGCCCAGGTGAACTCTTCCTAGACGGACTGTGACTCTACACTATAGACAGGGAGAGGAAGAGGGCACGGCCAGGCGGGAAATTGCTGGGAAAACAAGACTTCCTGAGTTCCTCTCTGCGGCCAGGATGCTCCTCGGACCCATTCCCCCTGGGGTCACGGTTCAGAATGATGATGTCACAGGGTGATGTCAGAACTTAGAAGGCAATGTCATAGAGTCGTGTCATTCCTGCCAATATCAGTCAGGCTCTAACCAATAGGCCCCTGTATCTTGTTCCAGTTATCTGTTATCACACAGCATTTATCAGGGGCAATTTAAAAGCTTAAAAGCATGTCATTGAATTGGGGCTGGAAAACAGAGGTCGGGGGTGTTATCTAAAGTGCACCGTTCAAGAGTCGACTGTAATGGGCTACATCCCCATTCCTTGTCCCAGTCTGTGGATGAGTGTGATGAATAGGATTGTATGTCAAACCCAGGCTCTAGTCCAGCTGTGTCATTTGCTCAGTCACACTACCATACTAAAACCCCCTCCTTCACAGTCTGTCAGCCCCTACCTTCCTGCAGTCACCTGATGACCGCGTGAGGCTGAGCAGAGCAGACCCTCCCCAGGCTATGGGCCTGTTAAAGGCAAAAGCTGTTACTGCCCATCTCATCTCTACCCAGGATCAAAGAGGAGCTCGCTGGTAACAGTCAGAACACATACACACACGGTCGGGACTGCCAACGTGGCTCTCTCTGGAGTAGAACTGCATTTATGTTGTAATAAACAGGCTGGTTCAATTGGCTTGCTTGTGTAACCGACTAGGTATTAAACAAGGGCCGGGACAATACCAGTATCGCGATACTCGGTAGTATCGTGGCAAGATAACAAAACGTGAAGTGGATCTTGATTTAATTTCCAAGCTATAGCACACAATGTTTTACATACAGAAGGTCTTTAAAGGAACAAATAGTTTCGTCTGCTTCGTGTTTTAATTTTTGCCAAGGAAAAAATATTGCGATACTGGCATTGTCACAGCCCTCTCTTGAACACAGTTAATTATTTTAAATCAACCTGTTAGCCCCACAATTGGATGTCACGGCCCAGACCATTCATACGGTTTGTTGATTTGGACAATTATCCGGATGTTTGATGTTGATCTATAAGTTATGATTTAATATTAAATCAATCAAATCAAATGTTATTTGTCACATGCTTCGTAAACAGCAGGTGTAGACTAACAGTGAAATGGTTACTTACGGGCCCTTCCCAACAATGCAGAGAGGAATAAATACACAATGAGGAACGATAACTTGGCTATATACATGGGGTACCATTACCGAGTCAATGTGCAGGTATACGAGGTAATTAAGGTACAGCATTGACCCCTTTTGCACTAACTCTTTTGACTCATCACATACGCTGCGGTTACTGTTTATTATCTATCCTGTTGCCTAGTCACTTTATCCCTACCTATACGTACATATCTACAGTACCAGTCAAAAGTTTGGACACACCTACTCATTCCAGGGTTTTTATTTTATTTTAACTATTTTCTACATTGTTGGATAATAGTTACGATGTAGTTATGATAAAATAACACATGGAATAATGTAGTAACCAAAAAAGGGTTAAACAAATATTATATTTGAGTTTCTTCAAAGTAGCCACCCTTTGCCTTGATAACAGCTTTGCACACTCTTGGCATTCTCTCAACCAGCTTCATGAGGTAGTCACCTGGAATGCATTTCAATTAACAGATGTGCCTTGTTAAAAGTTAATTTGTGGAATTTATTTCCTTAATGCATTTGAGCCAGTCAGTTGTGTTGTGACAAGGTAGGGGTGGTATACAGAAGATAGCCCTATTTGGTAAAAGACCAAGTCCATATTATGACAAGAACAGCTCAAATAAGCAAAGAGAAACGACAGTCCATCATTACTTTAAGACATGAAGGTCAGTCAATCCGGAAAATGTCAAGACCTTTGAAAGTTTCTTCAAGTGCAGTCGCAAAAAACATCAAGCGCTATGATGAAACTGGCTCTCATGAGGACCACCACAGGAAAGGAAGACCTCTGCTGCAGAGGATAAGTTCATTAGAGTTAACTTTACCTCAGCTTGCAGCCCAAATAAATGCTTCACAGAGTTCAAGTAACAGACACATCTCAACATCAACTGTTCAGAGGGGACTGCATGAATCAGGCCTTCATGGTCGAATTGCTGCAAAGAAATCACAACTAAAGGACACCAATAAGAAGAAGAGACTTGCTTGGGCCAAGAAACACAAGCAATGGACATTAGACCAGTGGAAATCTGTCCTTTGGTCTGATGAGTACAAATTTGAGATTTTTGGTTCCAACCGCCGTGTCTTTGTGAGACGCAGAGTAGGTGAACGGATTATCTCTGCATGTGTGGTTCCCACCGTGAAGCATGGAGGGGGAGGTGTGATGGTGTGGGGGTGCTTAGCTGGTGACACTGTCTGTGATTTATTTAGAATTCAAGGCACACTTAACCAGCATGGCTACCACAACCTTCTGCAGCGATACGCCATCCCATCTGGTTTGGGCTTAGTGGGACTATCATTTGTTTTTCAACAGGACAATGATCCGAAACACACCTCCAGGCTGTGTAAGGGCTATTTGACCAAGAAAGAGAGTGATTGAGTGCTGCATCAGATGACCTGGCCTCCGCAATCACCCGACCTCAACTCAATTGAGATGGTTTGGGATGAGTTGGACTACAGAGTGAAGGAAAAGCAGCCAACAAGTGCTCAGCATCTGTGGGAACTCCTTCAAGACTGTTGGAAAAGCATTCCTCATGAAGCTGGTTGAGAGAATGCCAAGAGTGTGCAAAGCTGTCATTAAGGCAAAGGGTGGCTACTTTGAAGAATCTAAAATATATTTTGATTTGTTTAAAACTTTTTTTGGTTCCATATGTGTTATTTCATAGTTTAGATTTCTTCACTATTATTCTACAATGTAGAATAATAGTAAAAATAAAGAAAAACCCTTGAATGAGTAGGTGTGTCCAAACTTTTGACTGGTACTGTAGATATGTACAGTTGAAGTCAGAAGTATACACACGCCTTACTATGATCAATTTTCCCATAATCCTAAATCACTTCTAAATTTCCAAATATATAATGTCTGAAACACACCCTAAAAGATTGGCCAAAATACAATGTAGACGTCATACAACCACACCAGTACACATGTCCTGTTCCTTCAACAGAAGTTTACATACACCTTAGCCAAATACATTTAAACTCAGTTTTTCACAATTCCTGACATTTAATCCTAGTAAATATTCCCTGTCTTAGGTCAGTTAGGATCACCACTTTATTTTAAGAATGTGAAATGTCAGAATAATAGTAGAGAGAATGATTTATTTCAGCTTTTATTTATTTCATCACATTCCCAGTGGGTCAGAAGTTTACATACACTCAATTAGTATTTGGTAGCATTGCCTTTAAATTGTTTAACTTGGGTCAAACGTTTCGGGTAGCTTTCCACAAGCTTCCCACAATAAGTTGGGTGAATTCTGGCCCATTCCTCCTGACAGAGCTTGTGTAACTGAGTCAGGTTTTTAGGCCTCCTTGCTCGCACACGCATTTTCAGTTCTGCCCACAGATTTTCTATAGGATTGAGGTCAGGGCTTTGTGATGGCCACTCCAATACCTTTACTTTGTTGTCCTTAAGCCATTTTGCCACAACTTTGGAAGTATGCTTGGGGTCACTGGCCATTTGGAAGACCCATTTGTGACAAAGCTTTAACTTCCTGACTGATGTCTTGAGATGTTGCTTCAATATATCCACATAATTTTCCTTCCTCATGATGCCATCTATTTTGTGAAGTGCACCAGTCCCTCCTGCAGCAAAGCACCCCCACAGCATGATGCTGCCACCCCCGTGCTTCACGGTTGGGATGGTGTTCTTCGACTTGCAAGCGTTCCCCTTTTTCCTCCAAACATAACGATGGTCATTATGGCCAAACAGTTATATTTTTGTTTCATCAGACCAGAGGACATTTCTCCAAAAAGTACGATATTTGTCCCCATGTGCAGTTGCAAACTGTAGTCTGGCTTTTTTATGGTGGTTTTGGAGCAGTGGCTTCTTCCTTGCTGAGCGGCCTTTCAGGTTATGTCGATATAGGACTTGTTTTACTGTGGATATAGATACTTTTGTACCCGTTTCCTCCAGCATCTTCACAAGGTCCTTTGCTGTTGTTCTGGGATTGATTAGCACTTTTCACACCAAAGTACGTTCATCTCTAGGAGACAACGCGTCTCCTTCCTGAGCGGTATGACGGACTTGTGGAGGTCTACAATTTTCTTTCTGAGGTCTTGGCTGATTTCTTTTGATTTTCCCATGATGTGAAGCAAAGAGGCACTGAGTTTGAAGGTAGGCATTGAAATACATCCACAGTTACACCTCCAATTGACTCAAATTATGTCAATTAGCCTATCAGAAGCTTCTAAAGCCATGACATTCTTTTCTGGAATTTTCCAAGCTGTTTAAAGGCAAGCAGTTGCCATACCAAGCGGCGATGCAGGCAGTCAAGGTGCTCTCAGTGGTGCAGCTGTAGAACCTTTTGAGGATCTGAGGGCCCATGCCAAATCTTCTCAGCCTCCTGAGGGAGAAGAGGCGTTGTCGTGCCCTCTTCACGACTGTGTTGGTGTGTGTGGACCATGATAATTCCTTAGTGATGATGGACACCGAGGAACTTGAAGCTCTCGACCCGCTCCACTAGAGCCCCGTTGATGTGGATGGGGGTGTGCTCGGCCCTCTGTTTCCTGTAGTCCATGATCAGCTCCTTTGTCTTGCTGACGTTGAGGGAGAGGTTGTTGTCCTGGCACCACACTCGCAGGTCTCTGACCTCCTCCCTGTAAGCTGTCTCGTCGGTGATCAGGCCTACCACCGTCGTGTCGTCTGCAAACATAATGATGGTGTTGGAGTCGTGCGCAGCCATGCAGTCGTGGGAGAACAGGGATTTGGGATTTGAACACACACACACACACACACACACAAACTTTTCTGCCTTTCTCTGATTGAATACCCCCTGGCTGTTATTGACTTGTTGACAGTGAAAAGGTCTTCCTGTTCACATGACATTTGTTGTTACGGTGTTATCTCACTGGAAGTACAAACACTCAGCGCTGTGACCTGCTCCAACCCCAGTCTCTCTCGCTCACACACACACACACACACACTTGACCATCAGGCCAGGGAACATATTCATAAACACAAACACAACCTGGAGATGGCAACCTCCTCAAATCTAACCCTGACTGACAACTTGAGGATCTTCCTAACCACAGATGCATGGCCCTTTAGTGACTTCCAGTATCTGTATGTGATATCTGATTTTGGCCATACAATCGCCTACCCTTTTTGTCAGAGCCATCTTGCTATCCCAGCTGCCCAGTTATACCTAGGCGAGACCCAAAGAAGATGCAGTGCACTTAGTAAAACTCCCTGTCAATAGAATGTTAATACACTGGGTTAGTGTGTGTGTGTGTGTGTGAGAGAGAGAGAGTTTGTGTGTGATGGGACAAAGGGAGCATTATGCATGTTCAGGAGGAGAGGAGAGGGGGAAGAGAAGAGGCAGATAGCGCTCCGGAGAAAGAGAGTTCTTCTACTCGCTATCATATGAACACCCAACTATGGGTCATATGATGAGCAGCACGGAGAAAGTGTGTGTGTGGGGGTTAGTCGGTGTTTGTGTAGTGTGTTTGCGTAAGTCATTAGGAAAAGGCGGTGAGGTTCTAGGGATGGATGTTAGGTATTATGCTTTTATGATAGTTAATATCATTTCTGTGCATGATGTGCAGCCTTGTGTTTAGTGCTGTTGACAAATTAAGTCTCTATACCCCCTCCCCCCTCCCCTTGCTCCTCCCCCTGCCCTCCCAGCCCCCTTGTTCAGTCCAGGCTTCATGTAGCCTAATGCTCTTATTAGATTTACTGTGAAGAAGTCTGTGCCTTTACTGCCTTTCAGACCCTCTCTCATACCTTCCCACGTTCCCACATAGTTTTTTTTCTTTCTTTCTTTCTTTCTTTCTTTCTTTCTTTCTTTCTTTCTTTCTTTCTTTCTTTCTTTCTTTCTTTCTTTCTTTCTTTCTTTCTTTCTTTCTTGCTTTCTTGCTTGCTTGCTTGCTTGCTTGCTTGCTTGCTTGCTTGCTTGCTTGCTTGCTTGCTTGCTTGCTTGCTTGCTTGCTTGCTTGCTTGCTTGCTTGCTTTCTTGCTTTCTTTCTCTTGCTTTCTTTCTTTCTTTCTCTTGCTTTCTTTCTCTCGCTAGGCTTATGCTTTCATAACCATTTGAACAGGGCCTTGACTAAGCCTACAGCCAAAACGTTTTGTTTTATATCAGTGTAGGCAATTAAGCAGGTCACATAGACATTCATTCTCAGAGTGCCTTTGGCCTAACTTACATCTGCTCTTTGACACATAGAAAGTGGCGTTCATGTAGAGAAGAGCCTATTTGTTCCAGTAGGCCTCCGGCGGAGCAGGGGTCTCGGGTGTTTCTCTCCACCAGCAGATGACTGCTCATCCCAGCCGACAGGCTGGCCGAGCTCCATGATCACAAGACTCAAGACTGTGTTTTACGTGTGTCTGGCTAATGAGTGCAAACTTTAGTTCTAGCCTAGTGTTATAACACAAGATTCAACTCAGTCTAGTGTCAGGTGTGTTAGAGCTGGGCTAGGACAAAATCCTGCAACACTGCTCTAACAGGTCTCTATTAACAGTCACAGGCTTGTTCAGCCAAAGCTGCTGGTTCAACTCTCTTACTGTACGTTTATAATAAGCTAGGCGATATGCAGTTCAGTGTGTGTGTGTGTGTGTGTGTGTGTGTTTCTCTCAATCCCATGGAAAATTGTTGATGTGAATTTTTCCCTTGATCTGATAGAAGTTATTGAGATCTAACCTACAACAAGAATAATAGCTGCGCAGAAAGGCACACAGGCAGACGGGTGGGTTTTGTCCCATTGATCTCAGTCCAGATCTATGAGTTAGTGAGGCCTTACAGAGCTGTCCCTAGAGTCTCTCCCCATTCACCTCTTCTTTCTCTGTCCCTAGTCTCTCCCCATTTATCTCTTCTCTCGCTCTGTCACTGAGTAGTGAGTGACACTAAGGAACACAGGAAGTGTTGACAGGCGGAATCTCGCATGAACATGATGCATACAGCTCACCCTCCTGTCTGTTGGCTAGAGGTCAATGACCTTTCTTACAAGTACTTAAAGGTCCAATGCAGCTGTTTTAATCTCAATATGAAATCATTTCTGGGTAACAAGTACCTTACTATGATTGTTTTCAATTAAAATGGTCAAAAAGAAAGCAAGAATTTTGCTAGGACTGTCTGAGTGGGGCGGGGAAAACTGAAAACTAGCTGGTATTGGCAGAGAGGTTTGGAACATTCTTATTGGTCTATTAACTAATTGACCACCTGGTAATGTCACCAGGCAGGCCAAAACACCATCCTACCAAAACAGGCTGTCTTTTCAAACAGCTCTTACACTAAAAGGGCATTATCATAATTTTTACAATTTCACAGTATTATTGCAACTTCATAGTGTGGAAATATACAGGTAACTGGCTAAATAAAGGCAACGCCAACATAAAGTATCTTTATTTATATATATATATATATATATATATATATATATATTTATTTACCCACTTTTTCTCCCCAATGTTGATCTTTTCTCATCGCATCTTAATAGGGTGTTGGGCCACCACGAGCCAGAACAACTTCAATGTGCCTTGGCATAGATTCTACAAGTGTCTGGAACTCTATTGGAAGGATGCAACACCATTCTTCAATGAAAAATTTGATCATTTGTGGTTTTGTTGATGGTGGTGGAAAATGCTGTCTCAGGCGCTGCTCCAGAATCTCCCATAAGTGTTCAATTGGGTTGAGATCTGGTGATTGAGACGGCCATGCCATATGGTTTACACCATTTTCATGCTCATCAAACCATTCAGTGACCTCTCGTGCCCTGTGGATCGGGGCATTGTCATCTTATGGGGCCATTGTAGTCAAAATAATGGCCTGCCCAGCATTTTTATACATAACCCTACGCATGATGGGATGTTATTTGCTTAATTATCTCAGGAACCACACCTGTGTGGAAGCACCTGCTTTCAATATACTTTGTATCCCTCATTTACTCAAGTGTTTCCATTTATTTTGGCAGTTACCTGTGCATGAAACACAGGAAAATCACGTTTATGAAAGCATTGGGGCTTTAAGATACACAGGCACATGCCATTGTGTTATTCACAGTGTTTTAATATTTCTCTTTTTCTGTCTCTGTAGAGGTACATGGTGTTTGAGGACAGTCAGGAGACGGAGAAGAAGGACCTTCAGAGTCGACTGGTAATGCTGGAGTCACACACACGTCAAATGGAGCTCAAGACCAGGAACAACTCGGACCAGAGTGAGTCAATCAATCAATCATTGTGGCTTCTAGGACTGGAGCTGTGAACCCTAATGGAAGGAATACTGAGAAAGACATTACAAGTGAAGGGCTCAGGAATGTGCATCACTGGGGGCTGGAAGAACAATATATTTACTGGGTTATACTGTATCCGCAGGCCATAGAAACAAACAACCCACATGATGCTGCCAAACACAGCCTCACGAACCGTGGGAAGGTCATTACATAAGGAATAAACTCACAAGGTGATAAATAGTTTAATGTTGGAGGTGTCTGTGTAAGTGCAGTCTATAAGGGAGTCTTGAATGGAGAATTTAATTTAATTTTGCAATCATTGCATCACACCTCGAACTCAGTTTATTCTGGTCTGCTGAGTTGGTGTTTGACTGTGAACTAGAAGGACTCTGATTGGGTTAAGCAGCCACTTTATGGGTTTCTGCCAGCTGACCTTGACTGAGTACACGCACGCATCACCTGACTTGACATTCAATAGTGCTCACAGCCAAGTCCACAGTCCTTGTTCTTTCCAATTGGGGTTTCTCTCTCTTCCACTTTCACCACATCTTTCTTTTTCTTTTCTTTCACTTTCAGTTCTTTCTTACTTGAACAGTTTTCATTCTCTCTGTCTTCTCTCTCCTTAAACTAGATCGGGAGAGGCATAGCAGTAATACTCTTGTGTTGAGTCATTTAGATGTGGAAACTAGGCTAGCTCATAGTTCATATTGCTCAGCAGGTGTGTGTGTAGACTGTAGATGATGAACCGTACAGATATAGTATACCGCAAGCCGTAAACATACAGTACTTCCGCTTCCCAATACACACGTTTTACTATCCTTGTGGGGACCTAAAATTGATTTCCTTTCAGAATCGTATTTACCTTATCCCCTAACCCTAATTGTAACCCTAAACCTAACCCCTAAGCCAAAAATAACCTTTGTCCTCGTGAGGAACTGGGAAGTGTCCCCACAAGGGAGGATAGTACCCACGAGGATATTAATACAAGCCCACACACACCAGGTGGTTTCCTAAAGGGTTATTTCTGTCTGTACATTCTCTAGTTGGTTCCTCATTGTCTACTGGTAGTCACTAGTCATGGTAACAAATAACTTACAAATCACATAGCCAGCTGAGCTAAGTCCTAGGCATTCACTAAACCACCTACGACTGTCTTGAGTTTAAAGCCTGACCTAACAAGTCTCTTTTCTATTCGTCTGAATGAAATCCCTGTCCTATGTCTCATTCTACTAAAAGCCAACGCCAAAAATCCAGTGACAACAGTCTGGTGTTGTTAGCCAGGCTACCATAGAGAAATGTGGAGGTAGCAGATGATATTAGATAACTGTGTTGGCAGTTAGTGACTAACTCCTGATGCTGTGTTGGGAGGGTCATTGTCAATGAGCAGATGGTAGGCCTGCTTGGGTTAGTGTCTCAATCTCACACAAATCAAATTGTATTTGTTTCATGCGCCGAATACAACAAGTGAAGACCTTACCGTGAAATGCTTACTTAAAAGCCTTTAACCAACAATGCAGTTCAAGAAATAGAGTTAAGAAAATATTTACTAAATAGACTAAAGTAAAAAATAAAAAGTAACACAATAAAATTACATAACAATAACGAGGCTAGATACAGGGGGTACCAGTACCGAGTCAATGTGCGGGGGTACAGGTTAGTCTAGGTAGTTTGTACATGTAGGTAGGGGTAAAAGGACTATACTCTGCCTTTGTGAGAGGATATGGTTAGGCTGGGCAATCATCTGCATGTACACACACAGAATGTTGTCAGGGTGTTTTCACTATAAACAGTCCATGCCAGCCAAGTTGCCAACACAGTGGATTAAGTAACAGGGCTCAGAGCTATGTTTTACTGAAATAGAGTAGATTCTAATGTCTGTTTCTAGTGTGTTTAGGTTGTAGCTTGTGCATTTTAATCTTAAAGGTTAAACATGGCTTCCGAGTGTGTGTGATGACTGGACGAAATGGCTTAGAATTCCTAACGTTTTCCATAGATTATGGCTATTCAGTGACCCATAACCCAAAATATTTGAGTGTTTGAGCCAGCCACTGTATTTTACTAGTGTGCGAATGACACCTGGTGGTCATACATTGCTACTACAACTGACAGCAGTTTAATATTTTTTATTTTTTTTATTTCACCTTTATTTAACCAGGTAAGCCAGTTGAGAACAAGTTCTCATTTACAACTGCGACCTGGCCAAGATAAAGCAAAGTAGTGCAATAAAAACAACAGAGTTACATATGGGGTAAAAAAACATAAAGTCAGAAAATACAACAGAAAATATATATACAGTGTGTGCAAATGTAGCAATATAGTACTTGGTTTCTCATCTGAAGCCTCAGCCATGTTCAGTTCGAAAAAAAATCACTACAGCTGACATGATTCCTTATTCTAAATACCAAAGAGGTATGTCTGTTCTATATCATACATTTCTATCTGAACGTTGGCCAACGTTGTGTCCTGCTAAACTTGACCCTGGTATGGGACAGATATTACTGATGGGCATCAGTAATTGGACCGTGCTCCCACCCATCCAGGACATCACTCGAAACGGTGCCTGAGGAAGGCACGCAGCATCAAGGATCCCACATACCCCAGCCATGAGCTGTTCTCTCCCTTACCGTCGGGTAGACTGTATCGGAGCATGAGGTCTGATACCAACAGGCTCAGAGACAGTTTCTATCTACAAGCCATCAGACTGCTGAACACTTGAACTGGACTGACCACATGCTCTGATTCGCCGCACCTTAGCACACATGTACTCACTCATGCATACACCCACACATATATATTCATGCTACACACACATCACAACTGCAGCTGCCAGACACTAATTATATGGCTCAGTTTATATACACTGCCCCACACCCCCCCTTCCCCAATACACTTGTAAATATTGGCCTATAAATTGCAGTTGTAAATATTGGCCTATAAATTGTGCGAACCTGTATTATAGTTATGCTAAAATGTTTATTCTATTCTACTGAGCCATTTACTTTATTCGTATTCTTATTGTTGTTGCATTGTCGAAGGAACCTGCAAGTAAGCATTTCGTTGGACAATGTATACCATGCATATCCCGTACATACGACTAATAAAACTTGAAACTTGGTCACTGACAGATATTACTAATGTTCCAAGATTGCATTAAAGCGATACTCAGGATTTTGGCAATGAAGCCCTTTATCTACTTCCCCAGAGTCAGATGAACTCATGGAAACCATCTGCATCCAGTATGAAATTAGAGGTGGTTTCATGAGCTAATGGTATCCACGAGTTCATCCGACTCTGGGGAAGTAGATAAATGGCTTCATTGCCAAAATCCTGAGTATCCCTTTAACTTTGAACTGTACACAAAAGTGAACTTCTTAATAGGGTCATTCAACATTTGATTTCAATAACCTTTTGACTGCACCTCTTGATTTGAATGACTCTTTCCATACATATTTGCCCATGGTAGAAGTGGTCAGAAAATTACTTTTTGGACCTGAATGCCAAAACATTCAGTAGATAGGTGCTCAAAGTTTAACCATTTTGCATACCCCACCATACTATGAGACATCCATGTCTTCATCACTGGAGAAGTTTAACGGTTGCGATTGATATCATTTAAAAAGCTTACAAACAGGGTTGTCAAATTATTTTATAATTTCTTTAGGTTATTGTCGTGCTGAAAGGTGAATTTGTCTCCCAGTGTGTGTTGGAAAGCAGACTACACCAGGTTTTCCTATAGGATTTGGCCTTTGCTTAGCTGTATTCCATTTATTTTTATCCTAAATTCCCTATTCCTTGCCAATGACCCATAACATGATGCAACCACCACCATGCTTGAAAATAAGAGGTGTTACTCAGTGATGTTGGATTTGCCCCAAACATAAGGCTTATATTCTTTGCCACATTTGTTGCAGTATTACTTAAGTGCCTTGTTCCAAACAGGATGCATGATTTGGAATATATTGTATTCTGTACAGGCTTCCTTGTTTTCACACTGTCATTTAGGTTAGTACTGTGGAGTAACTACAATGTTGTTGATCCATCCTCATTTTTTTCATATCACAACCATTAAACTCTGTAACTGTTTTAAAATCACCATTGGCCTCATGGTGAAATCCCTGAGCAGTTTCCTTCCTCTCCGACAACTGAGTTAGGAAGGAGGCCTGTATCTTTATAGTGACACTGGGTGTATTGATTAGGGCTGTCCCTGAAAAAAAATATATAAAATACATGTTAAATCGTGTATTTTTCCATATATAGACACACCCTATGTGTTTAAAAAAATCAACTATATGCTTGTCTGATGCTGTTTGATGAAATAAGATACAAATGACTCAATAGGGAAGAGATCAAGAGAACCTTAACCTGACCCCGACCATCTTCCTCCCGCTCCTGCTGGCTTTCGCAGATTCTGCCATTACTCTCCTGAAGTTGCCGGTAATAGGCTACATGAGGAGTCGGAAACCTTTCTCATGTGGAATGCCAATTTGTCTTACAATTTCTACTGATCTGTGTGCCAGTTATGGTTTTCATATGCACATTTTCATGGAACAGTTTCATTTAATTTATAATAACGTCTTCGTATCTCAAAATCATTGTCATGTGGTTAATCAACATTCTATCCAAATCTTAATGAAAATGATACAAACCTAAAAAGTAACTTCTATTGCCAACTATGTAAAAATAACCTACATAAAGCCAACAAATAAAAACATTGCAGCCTGCAGGTAGAAAATATCCTGATTTAAAAATAAATATCCTATAAATCACATTGGCTAAGCATGGCCTGTCAACTATCAACTTGGATCCAGCCGAAAGCTCCTGCTAGCAAACTTGCAACAATGTATAAAATATTCTGGGCCCTCAGTTTCCTGCACCAGTGAGATCAGGACAGACACAGCTGTAGGCTATTTTGCGCAAGGGATAAGAGCTCATCAGGTAGGCCTATTTTATGACGTTTCCACTGGATCAGAGCATTACATTTTTCCCTTTCACGCTGAGTGGTTATCGAAAGGGAGAGAACTGAATTTTTTCTCTCAATACATTAAGGAGCTATTGTCATTCTCAATGGATGTAAAAATACTTTGTTTGCTTGCTGTTTTGAGGTGAAGAAAACATTACTTTGAGAAGCTCCACAGCTCATTAGTGGTGGTGCGTTAAGCCAATCAGAAATACTATCAGATCCCCAAATGGGCACATTTATATGCCTACATTTATATGCCTACATTTATATGCCTACATTTGCGCGCAGGCCAGGTAGCCTATAGGCCTACTTCTATGCGTAATCAAGTGCGCGTCCTTACTCAACATTGACAGTAGCGTTCCAAACAAAAGACAATGATTTAAATTGACAACCCGTAAATGGAATGAAATAAACCAAAACTTGTTTCAAACAAGTGTAACAGGTTGTGCGCTCTGCAAACAAAGTGTCCACTCTGACGAGAACGGTAAAATACTGGAATAATAATATATTGAACGCATTAACAGAAATTACCACGACCAAACAAACGTTGTAGATTAGAAATGATAGGAATTAACGGTAAATGTAGGCTACTACTAGTGATATATGGAATGGGGAATTGATAGACACTAACAATCAAGGAAAACAATTCACACAAAGTTATGAAACAATGAATGTGCACAAATTGGCAGGAGACAGCGCATTCTGGAGAGACGTGCATTGTGCATTTTAGCCACACTCCCCTTCTTCTATGCCATCCACGCGGCCTCCGCAATGGATTGGTCTCAGCCTTCGCAATGGATTAGTTTACTGAGATGGGCGCGAATCAGACAGGTGTATCGTGTGCCATAAAAAATATATATATATATTTGTTACTGCTCGACTAAAATAAAATCTCAGTTGACCAACAGCCTATCGACCAAACAATCGACCAGTCGACTAATTAGGGTCAGCCATAGTATTGATACACCATTCAAAGCCTAATTAATAACTTCACCATGCTCAGGGATATTCAGTGTCTGCTTTTTTTAAATTTTCATTTATTTTGAAGACCTTTCAATCGGTGCCCTTCTTTGCAAGGCATTGGAAAACCTCCCTGGTCTTTGTGGTTGAATGTGTGCTTGAAATTCATTACTCGATTGAGGGACCTTACAGATAATTGTATGTGTGGGGTACAGATATGGGGTCGTCATAAAAAAAAGTCATGTTAACCACTATTATTGAACACAGAATGAGTCCTTGCAACGTGTTATGTGATTTGTTATACATTTTTACATTTTAGTCATTTAGCAGACGCTCTTATCCAGAGCGACTTACAGGAGCAATTAGGGTTAAGTGCCTTGCTCAAGGGCACATTTACGTCATTTAGCAGACGCTCTTATCCAGAGCGACTACAAATTGGTGCATTCACCCTATAGCCAGTGGGATAACCACTTTACAATTATACTTTTTTTTTTGGGGGGGGGGGGGGGGGGGTAGAAGGAATTATAAGCACCTTTTTACTCCTGAACGTACTTAGGCAAGCCATAACAAAGGGTTTGAATACTCAAGACATTTCAGCTGTTCATTTTTAAAAAATTAATTTGTAAAAAAAATATAAAAACAAAATTCCACTGTCAATATAGGGTATTGTGTGTAGATCAGTGACACACAATCTCAATTTAATTCATTTTAAATCCTGGCTGTAACAACAAAATGTGGAAAGGGGGATACCTAGTCAGTCCCACAACTGAATGCATTCAACAGAAATGTGTCTTTCGCATTTAACCCAACTCCTTAATCTCGACATCCACGTCATCAGTGCCCGGGGAGCAGTTGTTAATTGGGGGTTAACTGCCTTGCTCAAGGGCAGAACCGCAGATTTTTTCCACCTTGCCGGCTCGGGGATTCTAACCAGCGACCTTTTGGTTACTGGCCCAACGCTCTTAACCCATAGGAGTTTTACGTAATCTATCACAAGACATCTAGTGGCCCTTTTGGGTACTTTTGCAATTATCTCTGGCCCTCTGTGTGGCCTTATCACATGTAAAATATATGAAATAATTAAATAAGATTATTTTTTAATTTAAAAACAATTGAATGACAAAGCTGTAAAACATTATCCTAAATATAAACCTAGTGAATACCATTGGTGTTTTAAATGAGGGTTTCAGCATGAAATATCCATTAGTAAAATAAATGTGTAATCTTTTTTTTATGTCTATGTATTTGCTGTCAATGTTTTGCATCAAACTGGTGGCCGTTGTGGAAACAAAATTCAATAGTTGGACGAGTTGAAGAGGTGATTTGAAAATAATGCCATTGTTGATTAGATGCTTTTTTCATTAATAAGGCAATTTTCTCTTGAACCATATGGTCTATCTACTAGAAACTAATGGACAGTGGACACAGATATAACAAATACATACTATATATGAATACATTTTTAAAAAAGTAAATAAATTACCAAAGTTACAATAGATTGCCATAGATTTTCTGCTTATTTCCAAAATTACTGAAGATTCCGTTAACTTTCGCTAATTACCGGTAGCTTTGCAACCCTAGGAATTACCCTATAACAGTTTTTTAGGGTTCTTTTCCCTCATTGACCATATAGTTCTGTTTGACTGAGATCACACGTCTAACTGTTCTCTCTTTCAGTTGGCAGATTGGAGGAACGAGAAGCCGAGCTGAAGAAGGAGTACAATGCCCTCCACCAGAGACACACAGAGGTATGGGGGAGGAGGGGGGAGTGTGTTTGTGTATTTAAGTCCGTGTTGGGACTGTTCCATTGTAGGCCTACTGGGCAAACTATATACTGAACAAAAATATATAAACGCAACATGTAAAGTGTTGGTCCCATGTTTCAGGAGCTGAAATAAAAGATCCCAGAAATTTTCCATATGCACAAAAAGCTTATTTATCTCAAATTTTGTTCACAAATTTGTTTACATTCCTGTTAGTGAGCATTTCTCCAAAGCATTTCTGCAAAGATAATCCATCCACCTGACAGGTGTGGCATATCAAAAAGCTGATTAAATGGCATGATCATTACACAGGTATACCTTGTCCTGGGGACAATAAAAGGCCACTGTAAAATGTGCGGTTTTGTCACACAACACAATGCCACAGATGTCTCAAGTTTTGAGGGAGCGTGCAATTGGCATGCTGACTGCAGTAATGTCCACCACAGCTGTTGCCAGATAATTTAATGTTAATTTCTCTACCATAAGCCGCATCCAACATCGTTTTAGAGAATTTGGCAGTACATCCAACCGGCCTCACAACCGCAGACCACGTGTAACCACGCCATCCCAAGACCTCCACATCCAGCTTCTTCACCTGCGCCGCTGCCCAGTCATGTGAAATCCATAGATTAGGCCCTAATTTATTTATTTCAATTGACTGATTTCCTTATATGTACTGTAACTCTTTGTTCAGTAGAAATCACGTAAAACTCAGGGCCTCCCGAGTGGCGCATCGGTCTAAGGCACTGCATCGCAGTGCTAGAGGCGTCACTACAGACCCGGGTTCGATCCCAGGCTGTGTCATTACCGGGAGTCCCATAGGGCGGCGCACAATTGGCCCAGCGTCGTCCGGGTTAGGGGAGGGTTTGGCCGGGGGGGCTTTACTTGGCTCATCACGCTCTAGCGACTCCTTGTGGCCGGGCGCCTTCAGGCTGACATCGGTCGTCAGTCGAACAGCTGGCTTCTGGGTTAAGCTCCTGTGAGTCGCTCTGGATAAGAGCGTCTGCTAAATGACTAGATTGTATGTATAATATGTTTTAGACATAGGTTGGCATGATGTTTGACCCACAGTGAACAAAGACAAGACTGCTATTTCCAGCTTACATTCAGGGAATTCAAACTACAACAGAGGACGGAGGGAGGGGAAGGGAGGGAGAGATAAGGATGGTGAGGGATGGAGAATGCAAGATGCAGGAGAGAGGAAGGAGAAAGAGGGAGTTAGAATTGGGTCAGTTTAAGGAGATTTGGAGCAATTATCCCAACATTAAGTACAGTGGGGAAAAAAAGTATTTAGTCAGCCACCAATTGTGCAAGTTCTCCCACTTTAAAAAGATGAGAGAGGCCTGTAATTTTCATCATAGGTACACGTCAACTATGACAGACAAAATGAGAAATAAAAATCCAGAAAATCACATTGTAGGATTTTTTATGAATTTATTTGCAAATTATGGTGGAAAATAAGTATTTGGTCAATAACAAAAGTTTCTCAATACTTTGTTATATACCCTTTGTTGGCAATGACACAGGTCAAACGTTTTCTGTAAGTCTTCACAAGGTTTTCACACACTGTTGCTGGTATTTTGGCCCATTCCTCCATGCAGATCTCCTCTAGAGCAGTGATGTTTTGGGGCTGTCGCTGGGTAACACGGACTTTCAACTCCCTCCAAAGATTTTCTATGGGGTTGAGATCTGGAGACTGGCTAGGCCACTCCAGGACCTTGAAATGCTTCTTACGAAGCCACTCCTTCGTTGCCCGGGCGGTGTGTTTGGGATCATTGTCATGCTGAAAGACCCAGCCACGTTTCATCTTCAATGCCCTTGCTGATGGAAGGAGGTTTTCACTCAAAATCTCACGATACATGGCCCCATTCATTCTTTCCTTTACACGGATCAGTTGTCCTGGTCCCTTTGCAGAAAAACAGCCCCAAAGCATGAAGTTTCCACCCCCATGCTTCACAGTAGGTATGGTGTTCTTTGGATGCAACTCAGCATTCTTTGTCCTCCAAACACGATGAGTTGAGTTTTTACCAAAAAGTTATATTTTGGTTTCATCTGACCATATGACATTCTCCCAATCCTCTTCTGGATCATCCAAATGCACTCTAGCAAACTTCAGACGGGCCTGGACATGTACTGGCTTAAGCAGGGGGACACGTCTGGCAATGCAGGATTTGAGTCCCTGGCGGCGTAGTGTGTTACTGATGGTAAGCTTTGTTACTTTGGTCCCAGCTCTCTGCAGGTCATTCACTAGGTCCCCCCGTGTGGTTCTGGGATTTTTGCTCACCGTTCTTGTGATCATTTTGACCCCACGGGGTGAGATCTTGCGTGGAGCCCCAGATCGAGGGAGATTATCAGTGGTCTTGTATGTCTTCCATTTCCTAATAATTGCTCCCACAGTTGATTTCTTCAAACCAAGCTGCTTACCTATTGCAGATTCAGTCTTCCCAGCCTGGTGCAGGTCTACAATTTTGTTTCTGGTGTCCCTTGACAGCTCTTTGGTCTTGACCATAGTGGAGTTTGGAGTGTGACTGTTTGAGGTTGTGGACAGGTGTCTTTTATACTGATAACAAGTTCAAACAGGTGCCATTAATACAGGTAACGAGTGGAGGACAGAGGAGCCTCTTAAAGAAGAAGTTACAGGTCTGTGAGAGCCAGAAATCTTGCTTGTTTGTAGGTGACCAAATACTTATTTTCCACCATAATTTGCAAATAAATTCATTAAAAATCCTACAATGTGATTTTCTGGATTTTTTTTTCTCAATTTGTCTGTCATAGTTGACGTGTACCTATGATGAAAATGACAGGCCTCTCTCATCTTTTTAAGTGGGAGAACTTGCACAATTGGTGGCTGACTAAATACTTTTTTTCCCCACTGTATGTTGTCATGTTGCCTCAACTCAGTCTGCCTAAAGTCTGTTCTCCATAATGTATTACTAACACATTGGCTGAGACGCCAAAACAAACAAGCCTGCATAGAGACCATGACATTTAAATATGGACGGAAACTAGATTTTAGCTCACACACACACAAACACACGGTGACAGCTGAATACCCCACAGGCCAGGAGGCTGTCTGTTCCAGCTGTACATCGACACAAAAACCTCATCTAAGAAACAGCAGGCATCATGGCCATGTTCAAATCGTTTTTTGAATAGGGCCACTCCCTGTCCACGCTAACCCCCCGTCTCACTGTGTGGTATGTCCCATGCAGATGATCCACAGCTACATGGAGCACTTGGAACGTACCAAACACCAGCAGCATGCGCCGGTGCAGGAGGCACCTTCAGACACAAGCAGATCACGGTAAGATCATACATACAACTCTTAAAGTCACATTCCAATATCACTGTGTGTACAGTATCTGCAGTTGTACACAAACACTCTCATATAGCAGTGCTTCCCTAGTACATTGCTGGCTCGTGGCCAGTTCATCCTGGGTACTGTGTAGGTCAGTGGAGGCTGCTGAGGGGAGGACGGCTCATAATAATGGCTGGAACGGAGCGAATGGAATGGCATCAAACACATGGAAACCATGTGTTTGATGTATTTAATACCATTCCACTATTCCGCTCCAGCCATTACCACGAGCCCGTCCTCCCCAATTAAGGAGCCACCAACCTCCTGTGGTGTAGGTGTTTGTATTTTATTATACAGCTTCCCTAGAAGTATGGCACATTAACATTCATTGGCTTAGTTGGCTCCTCACCCTGGCTCAGTGTGTTTGTGAGAGAGTAAGTTGATGTGCAGGCACCACTCCTACGCTCTCTGCCCTCCATAGGCACTATTTCCATTTAGGTCAGAACCTGACAGAAGATGAGAGATGTGAGGTAGGGATGAGAGGATGGGAAGGGAAAGGAAAGGGGGGGAGTAGAGTAGAGGAGGGGATCGGAGGAGAGGATGATATGAGTTGAAGTGGGGGGAGGAGGATGAAGAGGAGATTGGGATAGAGATTGAGTAGGACTATGCCATGGAATCAGCTGTATTTAAATCAGCCAGAGGTCTGTCAGTGGTCAGCTGCATTAATCCCACAGTGGGATGGTGATGAGAGTGATTCAGAGCTGTAGTGTTTTTGTCAGCTGATCAGATTAGTGAGTGAAACAGCAGTAAAAGGAGGTCATGGTCTCCCGCTGGGCAAACCTTCATTTTGAACAGTGTAGCTTTTTAGATTTAAGCAGCATTTGTGTTTGTGTTCACAGTTTGTGTTCACAAGGCACTCATTTGTGATTTCTGCGTTTTCCCTAACAGAAGTGTGGTACATTATTTATTAGCTTTGTGTGTAGCAGCAGCCCTCTACAGTCTCTCAGTAGCAGCAGACGCTGTCAGTTCCTCCTCCCAGTCTCTCCATGGCTCAGCCAATCAGCATCGAGCTGAGGGGAGGCATATGTTACCAGCTCTGATGCTGCCTCAGCATCCGAAAGGGAGGGGAGAGAAAGCGAGGGTGAGAGCGACGGCGACAATTCTAGACTGCACAGCGACATCAGTGTCGCAGCTTAGGAAAGACAAAAGAGTAAGCGGGAGTATCGTCTGCCAGAAAGAGGATACAATACATCAAGAAAAGAGAGGCGAGGAGAAGGCTGCTGCAAAGCCAGTGTCCACCCTCTTTCTCTCGCTCTCTCTGGATGATGTCACAGCAGTGTTGAACTGAAGCCGGCATCACTCTACAGTAGCAGCTGCTGCTCTGTCTCTCTCTGCCACAGCTGCTGCTGCTCATGGGATTACTGCTGCTGTTGTTTCTGTGGCCGTTGCTCGTTGGTCCGCTGGTCTGAACACACATAGCGCCACACCCCGCCACACACTCTACTCTACTCTACTCTCCAGCCTGAGTTCCAGATCTCCTGTACCTGAGCATTCTTCTCTTCACCAGACGGCAACAGAGTGTGTATGTGAGGAGTACTTTGTCGACAGAGGGAGAAGAAGTATAATCTACTTTGCACCGTCATCCAGGGACAGTTTGTAAAAGCTCCAGAGGCGTGTGTTTTAGGGTTACCCCCACACCCGCTGGCGGTCGCCCCCCTCCCCTGGTCCCGGCAGTGAGGGGCGCTGGGCCATGTTCAGGGGGGGCCATGAGCCCGAGGTGTATGCTGCTGTTTGTCTTTGGCTTCGTTGGAGGGGCCGTTGTTATTAACTCTGCCGTGCTGGTGTCTCTGTCTGTCCTGCTGCTGGTGCACTACTCTGTCTCTACTGCCCTCCCTGCCCTGCCCACCCTGCCACGGCCCAGCAGGTACTGTGTGTGTGTGTGTGTGTGTGTGTGTGTGTGTGTGTGAGAGTGTGTGTGAGAGACCCGAAACACAGCCTACTGTAAGTCACCCCCACTCCTGCAGGTAACTCTCTGTGAAAGG